>NW_028134679.1:0-85000 GCF_964662115.1 Mustela nivalis | reverse complement strand
GCGAGGATCAGACGTTGGCTCAGTTTGGAGTTTCCGTGCATGACGGCCGCTTCATGAAGTGTGCGGAATCTCGAGGCCATTGAGGTTTTCCCACGTTGGGAGTTGTGGGATGCCCCCTTCAAGGATTCCTTCTGTGGGACAATTGAGACCTGTTGCACAGCTCCAGGACATCCCATATGGAATGACTCCAGAGCACCGTTCGAGGGTGGATGCCTGGGAAGCCCGCCTCGCATTCCATTTGTCTCCTAGCAACAAGACAGTTTAGATCTGATGGCTCTGCGGGAGCAACCGGTGTAGCTGAGTTGAAATGGACTTTCCCTGAGGATGGGTCCTAATGTGTTTTTGTGTCCCTGAGGGCCTGGGAATGGAGCGGTGGCACCGGGACCCTGAAGTACTCTCCTATGCTTTGGACATGGCTCCCATTCACAGGTTTCCTTGTGGAGACGAGATGAGTTCTGCTGGGTGCCTCACCAAAACCCTATGCTCGTATTGGAATCGGGCTTTTGAGGAGACATGCCTGTAAACCAAGGCAATGGATCCTATTATGGCCTAGGGTCCTGTCTGGTTCAATCTTCTCCTCTGGGGACATCCATTTATGGTATGAGTGGAGGTAGATTATCAGCTGGTGTCAGACAGCCCTTGTTTGTTCCGGGCGACCTACACGATTGGGATGGCCTCAGGGACTTTGGAGGTTTCTCCTAATTTGTACGATTTTGGACAATGGAATGGGCAGAATTCCCATGAATTGGTAGCACAGTCCTAATGTGTGGCTCCAGGGGCCCCAGCCTGGACGGTGTGTGGCCCTGGACTTTGAGGACAGAAGTCTGAAAACACAAACTCAGCTTAGGTGTGGGGATGTAGGTATGGCAGGCCCGATCTACAAACCATGAGAAGAACTCTTCAGGATATGAAGAAAGTGCGAGTCTGAGGCGCTTGCTCACGTTTTTGTCTCTGGATTTTTGTATCAGCGATAGCACAATCTACAGACCTGAATCGAGATCTCGTGCATCTGAAGTCAGGGCGAGGCACAGACGATCGCTCAAGTTGGTGTTTCTGTCCCTGATGGCCCCTTCACGAGGGGCGGCATCACGAGGCCATGGGGTTTTCCCAAGATGGGATTTGTGAGAAGCTCCAAACTGCAAAGTGTCTTCTGCAGGACAATTGAGACCTGTTGTTTGGCTCCAGGCCAATGATTCTGAGCAGGGTTCTAAGGATGCATGGCTTGGTAGCCCACCTCGCATTCCAATTGTCTCCTAGAAACAAGACAGGTTAGATCTGCTGGATCTGGGGGAGCAACCGAGGAGGCTGAGTTGAAATGGACTCTCCTATGGATGGGTCCTAATGTGCTTTGTGTCTATGGAGACCTTGGAATGAAGCGGTGGCACTGGGGCCCTGAGGGTTCTCCTAAACAGAGGCTTTGACACAGCTCCAACGTGCAAGTTTCCCATGGGTAGATGAGATGTTTTCTGATGGGTGAGTCAAGAAACAGCCATATGCTGGTTTTGAAATCCAGGCCTCTGAGTAGAGATGCCTGGAAACCAAAGCAATGGATATGATTAGTGCCTAGGGGCCTGTTCTTTCCTTTTTACCTCTGGGGACATCTGTCTATGGGTCTGAGTACAGGTAGGTGCTCAGATGGGCTCAGATTGCCCCTGTTTTACCTGGGAAGCCACCGCTAATGAGATGGATCATGGACTTTGGAGGTTTATCCTATTAGAAGGGATGTGGCCATTGGAATGGGCACACAAAATTCCCTTGGAGAGGGCAAGTACAGTCCTCAGGTTTGGCTCCAGGGGCCTGAGCCTGTAGGTTGTGTAGGCCAGGGCTGTTTGGACAGTTGTCTGAAAACACAAACTTGGCTTATGTTTGTGGTCATACGTATGGCAGGACTTATCTACAGACCATGAGGAGGACATTTCGGGATTTGAGAAAAGGGCGAGTGTGAGGCTCTTGCTCAAGTTTTTGTCTCTGGATATCGTGTCACTCATGGTCGTGAAATTTCTGGGTGACTTCATGGGAAATGGACGAGTCTTACTCCCTGGTGGTTTGGCCCAGTCCAAAGCGTTTGGGGTCACTCTGTGGGATGGAAGAAGTCCGTTTTTTTTTTTTTTTGATGTTGTTTTCTTTTTAACCTCAGGTGTCCCACCAAATGAGGGATTCCAGAGTAGAGCCCTGGGGGGGGGGTCACTGGACAATTAGAAATCTGGTTAAAAATTGGGGCCTAGGGACATATCAAGCCCATTATGACATCTAATGGTCCAGTCCCTGAGCGGACTTACTAGAGGACAGGACTCATGCTGAGGGTCACAATGCGTGTTTATGCCCTTGTCGCACTCAAGAATGGGCGGGGCCTCAGGGTGAATGCTGTTTTCTCCTACACTGAACGTTGGACGATGTGCCAACCACAAGGTTTCTTACCATGGGTAAGGAGGTGTTCTGATTTCTGCATCACACTCACCCCTGGGCAGTGATTGGAGATAATGTCTCGGTTCTGAGGCCTGAAAACTGAGGTAGGGAAGAGATGATGACCTAAGGCCATGGCGGGTTTTATGTGCTCAGTGTGCGGTCTGCTTTCCGGGTGTTGGTCAGGAGGTCCGGGCTCAGGTTGTGTCCGACAGTGCATTAGTGCCCAGGTTAGACTATATAATTTGGGTGAAGTCGAGTGCTGTGGAGGTTTATCCTCATTGAAGTTGCCTGGGCAGCTCATGAGGCAATAATTTTTCTCTAGAGGGCAGGCAGAGTGCTGCATTGTGGGTCCGGAATTGCCAAACATGAGGACTTCGGGGCCAGGAGTGTGAGGACGGAAGTCCGAGAAGACAAGCTAGACTTGGGTTTCAGGGCGAGGGCACGGCAGGTACCCCCTGCAGATCTGAACCAATACTCATGAATCTGAATTCAGGGCGAGGATCAGACGTTGGCTCAGTTTGGAGTTTCCGTGCATGACGGCCGCTTCATGAAGTGTGCGGAATCTCGAGGCCATTGAGGTTTTCCCACGTTGGGAGTTGTGGGATGCCCCCTTCAAGGATTCCTTCTGTGGGACAATTGAGACCTGTTGCACAGCTCCAGGACATCCCATATGGAATGACTCCAGAGCACCGTTCGAGGGTGGATGCCTGGGAAGCCCGCCTCGCATTCCAATTGTCTCCTAGCAACAAGACAGTTTAGATCTGATGGCTCTGCGGGAGCAACCGGTGTAGCTGAGTTGAAATGGACTTTCCTGAGGATGGGTCCTAATGTGTTTTTGTGTCCCTGAGGGCCTGGGAATGGAGCGGTGGCACCGGGACCCTGAAGTACTCTCCTATGCTTTGGACATGGCTCCCATTCACAGGTTTCCTTGTGGAGACGAGATGAGTTCTGCTGGGTGCCTCACCAAAACCCCTATGCTCGTATTGGAATCGGGCTTTTGAGGAGACATGCCTGTAAACCAAGGCAATGGATCCTATTATGGCCTAGGGTCCTGTCTGGTTCAATCTTCTCCTCTGGGGACATCCATTTATGGTATGAGTGGAGGTAGATTATCAGCTGGTGTCAGACAGCCCTTGTTTGTTCCGGGCGACCTACACGATTGGGATGGCCTCAGGGACTTTGGAGGTTTCTCCTAATTTGTACGATTTTGGACAATGGAATGGGCAGAATTCCCATGAATTGGTAGGCACAGTCCTAATGTGTGGCTCCAGGGGCCCCAGCCTGGACGGTGTGTGGCCCTGGACTTTGAGGACAGAAGTCTGAAAACACAAACTCAGCTTAGGTGTGGGGATGTAGGTATGGCAGGCCCGATCTACAAACCATGAGAAGAACTCTTCAGGATATGAAGAAAGTGCGAGTCTGAGGCGCTTGCTCACGTTTTTGTCTCTGGATTTTTGTATCAGCGATAGCACAATCTACAGACCTGAATCGAGATCTCGTGCATCTGAAGTCAGGGCGAGGCACAGACGATCGCTCAAGTTGGTGTTTCTGTCCCTGATGGCCCCTTCACGAAGGGGCGGCATCACGAGGCCATGGGGGTTTTCCCAAGATGGGATTTGTGAGAAGCTCCAAACTGCAAAGTGTCTTCTGCAGGACAATTGAGACCTGTTGTTTGGCTCCAGGCCAATGATTCTGAGCAGGGTTCTAAGGATGCATGGCTTGGTAGCCCACCTCGCATTCCAATTGTCTCCTAGAAACAAGACAGGTTAGATCTGCTGGATCTGGGGGAGCAACCGAGGAGGCTGAGTTGAAATGGACTCTCCTATGGATGGGTCCTAATGTGCTTTTGTGTCTATGGAGACCTTGGAATGAAGCGGTGGCACTGGGGCCCTGAAGGGTTCTCCTAAACAGAGGCTTTGACACAGCTCCAACGTGCAAGTTTCCCATGGGTAGATGAGATGTTTTCTGATGGGTGAGTCAAGAAACAGCCATATGCTGGTTTTGAAATCCAGGCCTCTGAGTAGAGATGCCTGGAAACCAAAGCAATGGATATGATTAGTGCCTAGGGGCCTGTTCTTTCCTTTTTACCTCTGGGGACATCTGTCTATGGGTCTGAGTACAGGTAGGTGCTCAGATGGGCTCAGATTGCCCCTGTTTTACCTGGGAAGCCACCGCTAATGAGATGGATCATGGACTTTGGAGGTTTATCCTATTAGAAGGGATGTGGCCATTGGAATGGGCACACAAAATTCCCTTGGAGAGGGCAAGTACAGTCCTCAGGTTTGGCTCCAGGGGCCTGAGCCTGTAGGTTGTGTAGGCCAGGGCTGTTTGGACAGTTGTCTGAAAACACAAACTTGGCTTATGTTTGTGGTCATACGTATGGCAGGACTTATCTACAGACCATGAGGAGGACATTTCGGGATTTGAGAAAAGGGCGAGTGTGAGGCTCTTGCTCAAGTTTTTGTCTCTGGATATCGTGTCACTCATGGTCGTGAAATTTCTGGGTGACTTCATGGGAAATGGACGAGTCTTACTCCCTGGTGGTTTGGCCCAGTCCAAAGCGTTTGGGGTCACTCTGTGGGATGGAAGAAGTCCGTTTTTTTTTTTTTTTGATGTTGTTTTCTTTTTAACCTCAGGTGTCCCACCAAATGAGGGATTCCAGAGTAGAGCCCTGGGGGGGGGGGTCACTGGACAATTAGAAATCTGGTTAAAAATTGGGGCCTAGGGACATATCAAGCCCATTATGACATCTAATGGTCCAGTCCCTGAGCGGACTTACTAGAGGACAGGACTCATGCTGAGGGTCACAATGCGTGTTTATGCCCTTGTCGCACTCAAGAATGGGCGGGGCCTCAGGGTGAATGCTGTTTTCTCCTACACTGAACGTTGGACGATGTGCCAACCACAAGGTTTCTTACCATGGGTAAGGAGGTGTTCTGATTTCTGCATCACACTCACCCCTGGGCAGTGATTGGAGATAATGTCTCGGTTCTGAGGCCTGAAAACTGAGGTAGGGAAGAGATGATGACCTAAGGCCATGGCGGGTTTTATGTGCTCAGTGTGCGGTCTGCTTTCCGGGTGTTGGTCAGGAGGTCCGGGCTCAGGTTGTGTCCGACAGTGCATTAGTGCCCAGGTTAGACTATATAATTTGGGTGAAGTCGAGTGCTGTGGAGGTTTATCCTCATTGAAGTTGCCTGGGCAGCTCATGAGGCAATAATTTTTCTCTAGAGGGCAGGCAGAGTGCTGCACTGTGGGTCCGGAATTGCCAAACATGAGGACTTCGGGGCCAGGAGTGTGAGGACGGAAGTCCGAGAAGACAAGCTAGACTTGGGTTTCAGGGCGAGGGCACGGCAGGTACCCCCTGCAGATCTGAACCAATACTCATGAATCTGAATTCAGGGCGAGGATCAGACGTTGGCTCAGTTTGGAGTTTCCGTGCATGACGGCCGCTTCATGAAGTGTGCGGAATCTCGAGGCCATTGAGGTTTTCCCACGTTGGGAGTTGTGGGATGCCCCCTTCAAGGATTCCTTCTGTGGGACAATTGAGACCTGTTGCACAGCTCCAGGACATCCCATATGGAATGACTCCAGAGCACCGTTCGAGGGTGGATGCCTGGGAAGCCCGCCTCGCATTCCAATTGTCTCCTAGCAACAAGACAGTTTAGATCTGATGGCTCTGCGGGAGCAACCGGTGTAGCTGAGTTGAAATGGACTTTCCTGAGGATGGGTCCTAATGTGTTTTTGTGTCCCTGAGGGCCTGGGAATGGAGCGGTGGCACCGGGACCCTGAAGTACTCTCCTATGCTTTGGACATGGCTCCCATTCACAGGTTTCCTTGTGGAGACGAGATGAGTTCTGCTGGGTGCCTCACCAAAACCCCTATGCTCGTATTGGAATCGGGCTTTTGAGGAGACATGCCTGTAAACCAAGGCAATGGATCCTATTATGGCCTAGGGTCCTGTCTGGTTCAATCTTCTCCTCTGGGGACATCCATTTATGGTATGAGTGGAGGTAGATTATCAGCTGGTGTCAGACAGCCCTTGTTTGTTCCGGGCGACCTACACGATTGGGATGGCCTCAGGGACTTTGGAGGTTTCTCCTAATTTGTACGATTTTGGACAATGGAATGGGCAGAATTCCCATGAATTGGTAGGCACAGTCCTAATGTGTGGCTCCAGGGGCCCCAGCCTGGACGGTGTGTGGCCCTGGACTTTGAGGACAGAAGTCTGAAAACACAAACTCAGCTTAGGTGTGGGGATGTAGGTATGGCAGGCCCGATCTACAAACCATGAGAAGAACTCTTCAGGATATGAAGAAAGTGCGAGTCTGAGGCGCTTGCTCACGTTTTTGTCTCTGGATTTTTGTATCAGCGATAGCACAATCTACAGACCTGAATCGAGATCTCGTGCATCTGAAGTCAGGGCGAGGCACAGACGATCGCTCAAGTTGGTGTTTCTGTCCCTGATGGCCCCTTCACGAAGGGGCGGCATCACGAGGCCATGGGGGTTTTCCCAAGATGGGATTTGTGAGAAGCTCCAAACTGCAAAGTGTCTTCTGCAGGACAATTGAGACCTGTTGTTTGGCTCCAGGCCAATGATTCTGAGCAGGGTTCTAAGGATGCATGGCTTGGTAGCCCACCTCGCATTCCAATTGTCTCCTAGAAACAAGACAGGTTAGATCTGCTGGATCTGGGGGAGCAACCGAGGAGGCTGAGTTGAAATGGACTCTCCTATGGATGGGTCCTAATGTGCTTTTGTGTCTATGGAGACCTTGGAATGAAGCGGTGGCACTGGGGCCCTGAAGGGTTCTCCTAAACAGAGGCTTTGACACAGCTCCAACGTGCAAGTTTCCCATGGGTAGATGAGATGTTTTCTGATGGGTGAGTCAAGAAACAGCCATATGCTGGTTTTGAAATCCAGGCCTCTGAGTAGAGATGCCTGGAAACCAAAGCAATGGATATGATTAGTGCCTAGGGGCCTGTTCTTTCCTTTTTACCTCTGGGGACATCTGTCTATGGGTCTGAGTACAGGTAGGTGCTCAGATGGGCTCAGATTGCCCCTGTTTTACCTGGGAAGCCACCGCTAATGAGATGGATCATGGACTTTGGAGGTTTATCCTATTAGAAGGGATGTGGCCATTGGAATGGGCACACAAAATTCCCTTGGAGAGGGCAAGTACAGTCCTCAGGTTTGGCTCCAGGGGCCTGAGCCTGTAGGTTGTGTAGGCCAGGGCTGTTTGGACAGTTGTCTGAAAACACAAACTTGGCTTATGTTTGTGGTCATACGTATGGCAGGACTTATCTACAGACCATGAGGAGGACATTTCGGGATTTGAGAAAAGGGCGAGTGTGAGGCTCTTGCTCAAGTTTTTGTCTCTGGATATCGTGTCACTCATGGTCGTGAAATTTCTGGGTGACTTCATGGGAAATGGACGAGTCTTACTCCCTGGTGGTTTGGCCCAGTCCAAAGCGTTTGGGGTCACTCTGTGGGATGGAAGAAGTCCGTTTTTTTTTTTTTTGATGTTGTTTTCTTTTTAACCTCAGGTGTCCCACCAAATGAGGGATTCCAGAGTAGAGCCCTGGGGGGGGGTCACTGGACAATTAGAAATCTGGTTAAAAATTGGGGCCTAGGGACATATCAAGCCCATTATGACATCTAATGGTCCAGTCCCTGAGCGGACTTACTAGAGGACAGGACTCATGCTGAGGGTCACAATGCGTGTTTATGCCCTTGTCGCACTCAAGAATGGGCGGGGCCTCAGGGTGAATGCTGTTTTCTCCTACACTGAACGTTGGACGATGTGCCAACCACAAGGTTTCTTACCATGGGTAAGGAGGTGTTCTGATTTCTGCATCACACTCACCCCTGGGCAGTGATTGGAGATAATGTCTCGGTTCTGAGGCCTGAAAACTGAGGTAGGGAAGAGATGATGACCTAAGGCCATGGCGGGTTTTATGTGCTCAGTGTGCGGTCTGCTTTCCGGGTGTTGGTCAGGAGGTCCGGGCTCAGGTTGTGTCCGACAGTGCATTAGTGCCCAGGTTAGACTATATAATTTGGGTGAAGTCGAGTGCTGTGGAGGTTTATCCTCATTGAAGTTGCCTGGGCAGCTCATGAGGCAATAATTTTTCTCTAGAGGGCAGGCAGAGTGCTGCATTGTGGGTCCGGAATTGCCAAACATGAGGACTTCGGGGCCAGGAGTGTGAGGACGGAAGTCCGAGAAGACAAGCTAGACTTGGGTTTCAGGGCGAGGGCACGGCAGGTACCCCCTGCAGATCTGAACCAATACTCATGAATCTGAATTCAGGGCGAGGATCAGACGTTGGCTCAGTTTGGAGTTTCCGTGCATGACGGCCGCTTCATGAAGTGTGCGGAATCTCGAGGCCATTGAGGTTTTCCCACGTTGGGAGTTGTGGGATGCCCCCTTCAAGGATTCCTTCTGTGGGACAATTGAGACCTGTTGCACAGCTCCAGGGCATCCCATATGGAATGACTCCAGAGCACCGTTCGAGGGTGGATGCCTGGGAAGCCCGCCTCGCATTCCAATTGTCTCCTAGCAACAAGACAGTTTAGATCTGATGGCTCTGCGGGAGCAACCGGTGTAGCTGAGTTGAAATGGACTTTCCTGAGGATGGGTCCTAATGTGTTTTTGTGTCCCTGAGGGCCTGGGAATGGAGCGGTGGCACCGGGACCCTGAAGTACTCTCCTATGCTTTGGACATGGCTCCCATTCACAGGTTTCCTTGTGGAGACGAGATGAGTTCTGCTGGGTGCCTCACCAAAACCCCTATGCTCGTATTGGAATCGGGCTTTTGAGGAGACATGCCTGTAAACCAAGGCAATGGATCCTATTATGGCCTAGGGTCCTGTCTGGTTCAATCTTCTCCTCTGGGGACATCCATTTATGGTATGAGTGGAGGTAGATTATCAGCTGGTGTCAGACAGCCCTTGTTTGTTCCGGGCGACCTACACGATTGGGATGGCCTCAGGGACTTTGGAGGTTTCTCCTAATTTGTACGATTTTGGACAATGGAATGGGCAGAATTCCCATGAATTGGTAGGCACAGTCCTAATGTGTGGCTCCAGGGGCCCCAGCCTGGACGGTGTGTGGCCCTGGACTTTGAGGACAGAAGTCTGAAAACACAAACTCAGCTTAGGTGTGGGGATGTAGGTATGGCAGGCCCGATCTACAAACCATGAGAAGAACTCTTCAGGATATGAAGAAAGTGCGAGTCTGAGGCGCTTGCTCACGTTTTTGTCTCTGGATTTTTGTATCAGCGATAGCACAATCTACAGACCTGAATCGAGATCTCGTGCATCTGAAGTCAGGGCGAGGCACAGACGATCGCTCAAGTTGGTGTTTCTGTCCCTGATGGCCCCTTCACGAAGGGGCGGCATCACGAGGCCATGGGGGTTTTCCCAAGATGGGATTTGTGAGAAGCTCCAAACTGCAAAGTGTCTTCTGCAGGACAATTGAGACCTGTTGTTTGGCTCCAGGCCAATGATTCTGAGCAGGGTTCTAAGGATGCATGGCTTGGTAGCCCACCTCGCATTCCAATTGTCTCCTAGAAACAAGACAGGTTAGATCTGCTGGATCTGGGGGAGCAACCGAGGAGGCTGAGTTGAAATGGACTCTCCTATGGATGGGTCCTAATGTGCTTTTGTGTCTATGGAGACCTTGGAATGAAGCGGTGGCACTGGGGCCCTGAAGGGTTCTCCTAAACAGAGGCTTTGACACAGCTCCAACGTGCAAGTTTCCCATGGGTAGATGAGATGTTTTCTGATGGGTGAGTCAAGAAACAGCCATATGCTGGTTTTGAAATCCAGGCCTCTGAGTAGAGATGCCTGGAAACCAAAGCAATGGATATGATTAGTGCCTAGGGGCCTGTTCTTTCCTTTTTACCTCTGGGGACATCTGTCTATGGGTCTGAGTACAGGTAGGTGCTCAGAAGGGCTCAGATTGCCCCTGTTTTACCTGGGAAGCCACCGCTAATGAGATGGATCATGGACTTTGGAGGTTTATCCTATTAGAAGGGATGTGGCCATTGGAATGGGCACACAAAATTCCCTTGGAGAGGGCAAGTACAGTCCTCAGGTTTGGCTCCAGGGGCCTGAGCCTGTAGGTTGTGTAGGCCAGGGCTGTTTGGACAGTTGTCTGAAAACACAAACTTGGCTTATGTTTGTGGTCATACGTATGGCAGGACTTATCTACAGACCATGAGGAGGACATTTCGGGATTTGAGAAAAGGGCGAGTGTGAGGCTCTTGCTCAAGTTTTTGTCTCTGGATATCGTGTCACTCATGGTCGTGAAATTTCTGGGTGACTTCATGGGAAATGGACGAGTCTTACTCCCTGGTGGTTTGGCCCAGTCCAAAGCGTTTGGGGTCACTCTGTGGGATGGAAGAAGTCCGTTTTTTTTTTTTTTGATGTTGTTTTCTTTTTAACCTCAGGTGTCCCACCAAATGAGGGATTCCAGAGTAGAGCCCTGGGGGGGGGGTCACTGGACAATTAGAAATCTGGTTAAAAATTGGGGCCTAGGGACATATCAAGCCCATTATGACATCTAATGGTCCAGTCCCTGAGCGGACTTACTAGAGGACAGGACTCATGCTGAGGGTCACAATGCGTGTTTATGCCCTTGTCGCACTCAAGAATGGGCGGGGCCTCAGGGTGAATGCTGTTTTCTCCTACACTGAACGTTGGACGATGTGCCAACCACAAGGTTTCTTACCATGGGTAAGGAGGTGTTCTGATTTCTGCATCACACTCACCCCTGGGCAGTGATTGGAGATAATGTCTCGGTTCTGAGGCCTGAAAACTGAGGTAGGGAAGAGATGATGACCTAAGGCCATGGCGGGTTTTATGTGCTCAGTGTGCGGTCTGCTTTCCGGGTGTTGGTCAGGAGGTCCGGGCTCAGGTTGTGTCCGACAGTGCATTAGTGCCCAGGTTAGACTATATAATTTGGGTGAAGTCGAGTGCTGTGGAGGTTTATCCTCATTGAAGTTGCCTGGGCAGCTCATGAGGCAATAATTTTTCTCTAGAGGGCAGGCAGAGTGCTGCATTGTGGGTCCGGAATTGCCAAACATGAGGACTTCGGGGCCAGGAGTGTGAGGACGGAAGTCCGAGAAGACAAGCTAGACTTGGGTTTCAGGGCGAGGGCACGGCAGGTACCCCCTGCAGATCTGAACCAATACTCATGAATCTGAATTCAGGGCGAGGATCAGACGTTGGCTCAGTTTGGAGTTTCCGTGCATGACGGCCGCTTCATGAAGTGTGCGGAATCTCGAGGCCATTGAGGTTTTCCCACGTTGGGAGTTGTGGGATGCCCCCTTCAAGGATTCCTTCTGTGGGACAATTGAGACCTGTTGCACAGCTCCAGGACATCCCATATGGAATGACTCCAGAGCACCGTTCGAGGGTGGATGCCTGGGAAGCCCGCCTCGCATTCCAATTGTCTCCTAGCAACAAGACAGTTTAGATCTGATGGCTCTGCGGGAGCAACCGGTGTAGCTGAGTTGAAATGGACTTTCCTGAGGATGGGTCCTAATGTGTTTTTGTGTCCCTGAGGGCCTGGGAATGGAGCGGTGGCACCGGGACCCTGAAGTACTCTCCTATGCTTTGGACATGGCTCCCATTCACAGGTTTCCTTGTGGAGACGAGATGAGTTCTGCTGGGTGCCTCACCAAAACCCCTATGCTCGTATTGGAATCGGGCTTTTGAGGAGACATGCCTGTAAACCAAGGCAATGGATCCTATTATGGCCTAGGGTCCTGTCTGGTTCAATCTTCTCCTCTGGGGACATCCATTTATGGTATGAGTGGAGGTAGATTATCAGCTGGTGTCAGACAGCCCTTGTTTGTTCCGGGCGACCTACACGATTGGGATGGCCTCAGGGACTTTGGAGGTTTCTCCTAATTTGTACGATTTTGGACAATGGAATGGGCAGAATTCCCATGAATTGGTAGGCACAGTCCTAATGTGTGGCTCCAGGGGCCCCAGCCTGGACGGTGTGTGGCCCTGGACTTTGAGGACAGAAGTCTGAAAACACAAACTCAGCTTAGGTGTGGGGATGTAGGTATGGCAGGCCCGATCTACAAACCATGAGAAGAACTCTTCAGGATATGAAGAAAGTGCGAGTCTGAGGCGCTTGCTCACGTTTTTGTCTCTGGATTTTTGTATCAGCGATAGCACAATCTACAGACCTGAATCGAGATCTCGTGCATCTGAAGTCAGGGCGAGGCACAGACGATCGCTCAAGTTGGTGTTTCTGTCCCTGATGGCCCCTTCACGAAGGGGCGGCATCACGAGGCCATGGGGGTTTTCCCAAGATGGGATTTGTGAGAAGCTCCAAACTGCAAAGTGTCTTCTGCAGGACAATTGAGACCTGTTGTTTGGCTCCAGGCCAATGATTCTGAGCAGGGTTCTAAGGATGCATGGCTTGGTAGCCCACCTCGCATTCCAATTGTCTCCTAGAAACAAGACAGGTTAGATCTGCTGGATCTGGGGGAGCAACCGAGGAGGCTGAGTTGAAATGGACTCTCCTATGGATGGGTCCTAATGTGCTTTTGTGTCTATGGAGACCTTGGAATGAAGCGGTGGCACTGGGGCCCTGAAGGGTTCTCCTAAACAGAGGCTTTGACACAGCTCCAACGTGCAAGTTTCCCATGGGTAGATGAGATGTTTTCTGATGGGTGAGTCAAGAAACAGCCATATGCTGGTTTTGAAATCCAGGCCTCTGAGTAGAGATGCCTGGAAACCAAAGCAATGGATATGATTAGTGCCTAGGGGCCTGTTCTTTCCTTTTTACCTCTGGGGACATCTGTCTATGGGTCTGAGTACAGGTAGGTGCTCAGATGGGCTCAGATTGCCCCTGTTTTACCTGGGAAGCCACCGCTAATGAGATGGATCATGGACTTTGGAGGTTTATCCTATTAGAAGGGATGTGGCCATTGGAATGGGCACACAAAATTCCCTTGGAGAGGGCAAGTACAGTCCTCAGGTTTGGCTCCAGGGGCCTGAGCCTGTAGGTTGTGTAGGCCAGGGCTGTTTGGACAGTTGTCTGAAAACACAAACTTGGCTTATGTTTGTGGTCATACGTATGGCAGGACTTATCTACAGACCATGAGGAGGACATTTCGGGATTTGAGAAAAGGGCGAGTGTGAGGCTCTTGCTCAAGTTTTTGTCTCTGGATATCGTGTCACTCATGGTCGTGAAATTTCTGGGTGACTTCATGGGAAATGGACGAGTCTTACTCCCTGGTGGTTTGGCCCAGTCCAAAGCGTTTGGGGTCACTCTGTGGGATGGAAGAAGTCCGTTTTTTTTTTTTTTTTTGATGTTGTTTTCTTTTTAACCTCAGGTGTCCCACCAAATGAGGGATTCCAGAGTAGAGCCCTGGGGGGGGGGGTCACTGGACAATTAGAAATCTGGTTAAAAATTGGGGCCTAGGGACATATCAAGCCCATTATGACATCTAATGGTCCAGTCCCTGAGCGGACTTACTAGAGGACAGGACTCATGCTGAGGGTCACAATGCGTGTTTATGCCCTTGTCGCACTCAAGAATGGGCGGGGCCTCAGGGTGAATGCTGTTTTCTCCTACACTGAACGTTGGACGATGTGCCAACCACAAGGTTTCTTACCATGGGTAAGGAGGTGTTCTGATTTCTGCATCACACTCACCCCTGGGCAGTGATTGGAGATAATGTCTCGGTTCTGAGGCCTGAAAACTGAGGTAGGGAAGAGATGATGACCTAAGGCCATGGCGGGTTTTATGTGCTCAGTGTGCGGTCTGCTTTCCGGGTGTTGGTCAGGAGGTCCGGGCTCAGGTTGTGTCCGACAGTGCATTAGTGCCCAGGTTAGACTATATAATTTGGGTGAAGTCGAGTGCTGTGGAGGTTTATCCTCATTGAAGTTGCCTGGGCAGCTCATGAGGCAATAATTTTTCTCTAGAGGGCAGGCAGAGTGCTGCATTGTGGGTCCGGAATTGCCAAACATGAGGACTTCGGGGCCAGGAGTGTGAGGACGGAAGTCCGAGAAGACAAGCTAGACTTGGGTTTCAGGGCGAGGGCACGGCAGGTACCCCCTGCAGATCTGAACCAATACTCATGAATCTGAATTCAGGGCGAGGATCAGACGTTGGCTCAGTTTGGAGTTTCCGTGCATGACGGCCGCTTCATGAAGTGTGCGGAATCTCGAGGCCATTGAGGTTTTCCCACGTTGGGAGTTGTGGGATGCCCCCTTCAAGGATTCCTTCTGTGGGACAATTGAGACCTGTTGCACAGCTCCAGGACATCCCATATGGAATGACTCCAGAGCACCGTTCGAGGGTGGATGCCTGGGAAGCCCGCCTCACATTCCAATTGTCTCCTAGCAACAAGACAGTTTAGATCTGATGGCTCTGCGGGAGCAACCGGTGTAGCTGAGTTGAAATGGACTTTCCTGAGGATGGGTCCTAATGTGTTTTTGTGTCCCTGAGGGCCTGGGAATGGAGCGGTGGCACCGGGACCCTGAAGTACTCTCCTATGCTTTGGACATGGCTCCCATTCACAGGTTTCCTTGTGGAGACGAGATGAGTTCTGCTGGGTGCCTCACCAAAACCCCTATGCTCGTATTGGAATCGGGCTTTTGAGGAGACATGCCTGTAAACCAAGGCAATGGATCCTATTATGGCCTAGGGTCCTGTCTGGTTCAATCTTCTCCTCTGGGGACATCCATTTATGGTATGAGTGGAGGTAGATTATCAGCTGGTGTCAGACAGCCCTTGTTTGTTCCGGGCGACCTACACGATTGGGATGGCCTCAGGGACTTTGGAGGTTTCTCCTAATTTGTACGATTTTGGACAATGGAATGGGCAGAATTCCCATGAATTGGTAGGCACAGTCCTAATGTGTGGCTCCAGGGGCCCCAGCCTGGACGGTGTGTGGCCCTGGACTTTGAGGACAGAAGTCTGAAAACACAAACTCAGCTTAGGTGTGGGGATGTAGGTATGGCAGGCCCGATCTACAAACCATGAGAAGAACTCTTCAGGATATGAAGAAAGTGCGAGTCTGAGGCGCTTGCTCACGTTTTTGTCTCTGGATTTTTGTATCAGCGATAGCACAATCTACAGACCTGAATCGAGATCTCGTGCATCTGAAGTCAGGGCGAGGCACAGACGATCGCTCAAGTTGGTGTTTCTGTCCCTGATGGCCCCTTCACGAAGGGGCGGCATCACGAGGCCATGGGGGTTTTCCCAAGATGGGATTTGTGAGAAGCTCCAAACTGCAAAGTGTCTTCTGCAGGACAATTGAGACCTGTTGTTTGGCTCCAGGCCAATGATTCTGAGCAGGGTTCTAAGGATGCATGGCTTGGTAGCCCACCTCGCATTCCAATTGTCTCCTAGAAACAAGACAGGTTAGATCTGCTGGATCTGGGGGAGCAACCGAGGAGGCTGAGTTGAAATGGACTCTCCTATGGATGGGTCCTAATGTGCTTTTGTGTCTATGGAGACCTTGGAATGAAGCGGTGGCACTGGGGCCCTGAAGGGTTCTCCTAAAGAGAGGCTTTGACACAGCTCCAACGTGCAAGTTTCCCATGGGTAGATGAGATGTTTTCTGATGGGTGAGTCAAGAAACAGCCATATGCTGGTTTTGAAATCCAGGCCTCTGAGTAGAGATGCCTGGAAACCAAAGCAATGGATATGATTAGTGCCTAGGGGCCTGTTCTTTCCTTTTTACCTCTGGGGACATCTGTCTATGGGTCTGAGTACAGGTAGGTGCTCAGATGGGCTCAGATTGCCCCTGTTTTACCTGGGAAGCCACCGCTAATGAGATGGATCATGGACTTTGGAGGTTTATCCTATTAGAAGGGATGTGGCCATTGGAATGGGCACACAAAATTCCCTTGGAGAGGGCAAGTACAGTCCTCAGGTTTGGCTCCAGGGGCCTGAGCCTGTAGGTTGTGTAGGCCAGGGCTGTTTGGACAGTTGTCTGAAAACACAAACTTGGCTTATGTTTGTGGTCATACGTATGGCAGGACTTATCTACAGACCATGAGGAGGACATTTCGGGATTTGAGAAAAGGGCGAGTGTGAGGCTCTTGCTCAAGTTTTTGTCTCTGGATATCGTGTCACTCATGGTCGTGAAATTTCTGGGTGACTTCATGGGAAATGGACGAGTCTTACTCCCTGGTGGTTTGGCCCAGTCCAAAGCGTTTGGGGTCACTCTGTGGGATGGAAGAAGTCCGTTTTTTTTTTTTTTTGATGTTGTTTTCTTTTTAACCTCAGGTGTCCCACCAAATGAGGGATTCCAGAGTAGAGCCCTGGGGGGGGGTCACTGGACAATTAGAAATCTGGTTAAAAATTGGGGCCTAGGGACATATCAAGCCCATTATGACATCTAATGGTCCAGTCCCTGAGCGGACTTACTAGAGGACAGGACTCATGCTGAGGGTCACAATGCGTGTTTATGCCCTTGTCGCACTCAAGAATGGGCGGGGCCTCAGGGTGAATGCTGTTTTCTCCTACACTGAACGTTGGACGATGTGCCAACCACAAGGTTTCTTACCATGGGTAAGGAGGTGTTCTGATTTCTGCATCACACTCACCCCTGGGCAGTGATTGGAGATAATGTCTCGGTTCTGAGGCCTGAAAACTGAGGTAGGGAAGAGATGATGACCTAAGGCCATGGCGGGTTTTATGTGCTCAGTGTGCGGTCTGCTTTCCGGGTGTTGGTCAGGAGGTCCGGGCTCAGGTTGTGTCCGACAGTGCATTAGTGCCCAGGTTAGACTATATAATTTGGGTGAAGTCGAGTGCTGTGGAGGTTTATCCTCATTGAAGTTGCCTGGGCAGCTCATGAGGCAATAATTTTTCTCTAGAGGGCAGGCAGAGTGCTGCATTGTGGGTCCGGAATTGCCAAACATGAGGACTTCGGGGCCAGGAGTGTGAGGACGGAAGTCCGAGAAGACAAGCTAGACTTGGGTTTCAGGGCGAGGGCACGGCAGGTACCCCCTGCAGATCTGAACCAATACTCATGAATCTGAATTCAGGGCGAGGATCAGACGTTGGCTCAGTTTGGAGTTTCCGTGCATGACGGCCGCTTCATGAAGTGTGCGGAATCTCGAGGCCATTGAGGTTTTCCCACGTTGGGAGTTGTGGGATGCCCCCTTCAAGGATTCCTTCTGTGGGACAATTGAGACCTGTTGCACAGCTCCAGGACATCCCATATGGAATGACTCCAGAGCACCGTTCGAGGGTGGATGCCTGGGAAGCCCGCCTCGCATTCCAATTGTCTCCTAGCAACAAGACAGTTTAGATCTGATGGCTCTGCGGGAGCAACCGGTGTAGCTGAGTTGAAATGGACTTTCCTGAGGATGGGTCCTAATGTGTTTTTGTGTCCCTGAGGGCCTGGGAATGGAGCGGTGGCACCAGGACCCTGAAGTACTCTCCTATGCTTTGGACATGGCTCCCATTCACAGGTTTCCTTGTGGAGACGAGATGAGTTCTGCTGGGTGCCTCACCAAAACCCCTATGCTCGTATTGGAATCGGGCTTTTGAGGAGACATGCCTGTAAACCAAGGCAATGGATCCTATTATGGCCTAGGGTCCTGTCTGGTTCAATCTTCTCCTCTGGGGACATCCATTTATGGTATGAGTGGAGGTAGATTATCAGCTGGTGTCAGACAGCCCTTGTTTGTTCCGGGCGACCTACACGATTGGGATGGCCTCAGGGACTTTGGAGGTTTCTCCTAATTTGTACGATTTTGGACAATGGAATGGGCAGAATTCCCATGAATTGGTAGGCACAGTCCTAATGTGTGGCTCCAGGGGCCCCAGCCTGGACGGTGTGTGGCCCTGGACTTTGAGGACAGAAGTCTGAAAACACAAACTCAGCTTAGGTGTGGGGATGTAGGTATGGCAGGCCCGATCTACAAACCATGAGAAGAACTCTTCAGGAAATGAAGAAAGTGCGAGTCTGAGGCGCTTGCTCACGTTTTTGTCTCTGGATTTTTGTATCAGCGATAGCACAATCTACAGACCTGAATCGAGATCTCGTGCATCTGAAGTCAGGGCGAGGCACAGACGATCGCTCAAGTTGGTGTTTCTGTCCCTGATGGCCCCTTCACGAAGGGGCGGCATCACGAGGCCATGGGGGTTTTCCCAAGATGGGATTTGTGAGAAGCTCCAAACTGCAAAGTGTCTTCTGCAGGACAATTGAGACCTGTTGTTTGGCTCCAGGCCAATGATTCTGAGCAGGGTTCTAAGGATGCATGGCTTGGTAGCCCACCTCGCATTCCAATTGTCTCCTAGAAACAAGACAGGTTAGATCTGCTGGATCTGGGGGAGCAACCGAGGAGGCTGAGTTGAAATGGACTCTCCTATGGATGGGTCCTAATGTGCTTTTGTGTCTATGGAGACCTTGGAATGAAGCGGTGGCACTGGGGCCCTGAAGGGTTCTCCTAAACAGAGGCTTTGACACAGCTCCAACGTGCAAGTTTCCCATGGGTAGATGAGATGTTTTCTGATGGGTGAGTCAAGAAACAGCCATATGCTGGTTTTGAAATCCAGGCCTCTGAGTAGAGATGCCTGGAAACCAAAGCAATGGATATGATTAGTGCCTAGGGGCCTGTTCTTTCCTTTTTACCTCTGGGGACATCTGTCTATGGGTCTGAGTACAGGTAGGTGCTCAGATGGGCTCAGATTGCCCCTGTTTTACCTGGGAAGCCACCGCTAATGAGATGGATCATGGACTTTGGAGGTTTATCCTATTAGAAGGGATGTGGCCATTGGAATGGGCACACAAAATTCCCTTGGAGAGGGCAAGTACAGTCCTCAGGTTTGGCTCCAGGGGCCTGAGCCTGTAGGTTGTGTAGGCCAGGGCTGTTTGGACAGTTGTCTGAAAACACAAACTTGGCTTATGTTTGTGGTCATACGTATGGCAGGACTTATCTACAGACCATGAGGAGGACATTTCGGGATTTGAGAAAAGGGCGAGTGTGAGGCTCTTGCTCAAGTTTTTGTCTCTGGATATCGTGTCACTCATGGTCGTGAAATTTCTGGGTGACTTCATGGGAAATGGACGAGTCTTACTCCCTGGTGGTTTGGCCCAGTCCAAAGCGTTTGGGGTCACTCTGTGGGATGGAAGAAGTCCGTTTTTTTTTTTTTTTGATGTTGTTTTCTTTTTAACCTCAGGTGTCCCACCAAATGAGGGATTCCAGAGTAGAGCCCTGGGGGGGGGGTCACTGGACAATTAGAAATCTGGTTAAAAATTGGGGCCTAGGGACATATCAAGCCCATTATGACATCTAATGGTCCAGTCCCTGAGCGGACTTACTAGAGGACAGGACTCATGCTGAGGGTCACAATGCGTGTTTATGCCCTTGTCGCACTCAAGAATGGGCGGGGCCTCAGGGTGAATGCTGTTTTCTCCTACACTGAACGTTGGACGATGTGCCAACCACAAGGTTTCTTACCATGGGTAAGGAGGTGTTCTGATTTCTGCATCACACTCACCCCTGGGCAGTGATTGGAGATAATGTCTCGGTTCTGAGGCCTGAAAACTGAGGTAGGGAAGAGATGATGACCTAAGGCCATGGCGGGTTTTATGTGCTCAGTGTGCGGTCTGCTTTCCGGGTGTTGGTCAGGAGGTCCGGGCTCAGGTTGTGTCCGACAGTGCATTAGTGCCCAGGTTAGACTATATAATTTGGGTGAAGTCGAGTGCTGTGGAGGTTTATCCTCATTGAAGTTGCCTGGGCAGCTCATGAGGCAATAATTTTTCTCTAGAGGGCAGGCAGAGTGCTGCATTGTGGGTCCGGAATTGCCAAACATGAGGACTTCGGGGCCAGGAGTGTGAGGACGGAAGTCCGAGAAGACAAGCTAGACTTGGGTTTCAGGGCGAGGGCACGGCAGGTACCCCCTGCAGATCTGAACCAATACTCATGAATCTGAATTCAGGGCGAGGATCAGACGTTGGCTCAGTTTGGAGTTTCCGTGCATGACGGCCGCTTCATGAAGTGTGCGGAATCTCGAGGCCATTGAGGTTTTCCCACGTTGGGAGTTGTGGGATGCCCCCTTCAAGGATTCCTTCTGTGGGACAATTGAGACCTGTTGCACAGCTCCAGGACATCCCATATGGAATGACTCCAGAGCACCGTTCGAGGGTGGATGCCTGGGAAGCCCGCCTCGCATTCCAATTGTCTCCTAGCAACAAGACAGTTTAGATCTGATGGCTCTGCGGGAGCAACCGGTGTAGCTGAGTTGAAATGGACTTTCCTGAGGATGGGTCCTAATGTGTTTTTGTGTCCCTGAGGGCCTGGGAATGGAGCGGTGGCACCAGGACCCTGAAGTACTCTCCTATGCTTTGGACATGGCTCCCATTCACAGGTTTCCTTGTGGAGACGAGATGAGTTCTGCTGGGTGCCTCACCAAAACCCCTATGCTCGTATTGGAATCGGGCTTTTGAGGAGACATGCCTGTAAACCAAGGCAATGGATCCTATTATGGCCTAGGGTCCTGTCTGGTTCAATCTTCTCCTCTGGGGACATCCATTTATGGTATGAGTGGAGGTAGATTATCAGCTGGTGTCAGACAGCCCTTGTTTGTTCCGGGCGACCTACACGATTGGGATGGCCTCAGGGACTTTGGAGGTTTCTCCTAATTTGTACGATTTTGGACAATGGAATGGGCAGAATTCCCATGAATTGGTAGGCACAGTCCTAATGTGTGGCTCCAGGGGCCCCAGCCTGGACGGTGTGTGGCCCTGGACTTTGAGGACAGAAGTCTGAAAACACAAACTCAGCTTAGGTGTGGGGATGTAGGTATGGCAGGCCCGATCTACAAACCATGAGAAGAACTCTTCAGGAAATGAAGAAAGTGCGAGTCTGAGGCGCTTGCTCACGTTTTTGTCTCTGGATTTTTGTATCAGCGATAGCACAATCTACAGACCTGAATCGAGATCTCGTGCATCTGAAGTCAGGGCGAGGCACAGACGATCGCTCAAGTTGGTGTTTCTGTCCCTGATGGCCCCTTCACGAAGGGGCGGCATCACGAGGCCATGGGGGTTTTCCCAAGATGGGATTTGTGAGAAGCTCCAAACTGCAAAGTGTCTTCTGCAGGACAATTGAGACCTGTTGTTTGGCTCCAGGCCAATGATTCTGAGCAGGGTTCTAAGGATGCATGGCTTGGTAGCCCACCTCGCATTCCAATTGTCTCCTAGAAACAAGACAGGTTAGATCTGCTGGATCTGGGGGAGCAACCGAGGAGGCTGAGTTGAAATGGACTCTCCTATGGATGGGTCCTAATGTGCTTTTGTGTCTATGGAGACCTTGGAATGAAGCGGTGGCACTGGGGCCCTGAAGGGTTCTCCTAAACAGAGGCTTTGACACAGCTCCAACGTGCAAGTTTCCCATGGGTAGATGAGATGTTTTCTGATGGGTGAGTCAAGAAACAGCCATATGCTGGTTTTGAAATCCAGGCCTCTGAGTAGAGATGCCTGGAAACCAAAGCAATGGATATGATTAGTGCCTAGGGGCCTGTTCTTTCCTTTTTACCTCTGGGGACATCTGTCTATGGGTCTGAGTACAGGTAGGTGCTCAGATGGGCTCAGATTGCCCCTGTTTTACCTGGGAAGCCACCGCTAATGAGATGGATCATGGACTTTGGAGGTTTATCCTATTAGAAGGGATGTGGCCATTGGAATGGGCACACAAAATTCCCTTGGAGAGGGCAAGTACAGTCCTCAGGTTTGGCTCCAGGGGCCTGAGCCTGTAGGTTGTGTAGGCCAGGGCTGTTTGGACAGTTGTCTGAAAACACAAACTTGGCTTATGTTTGTGGTCATACGTATGGCAGGACTTATCTACAGACCATGAGGAGGACATTTCGGGATTTGAGAAAAGGGCGAGTGTGAGGCTCTTGCTCAAGTTTTTGTCTCTGGATATCGTGTCACTCATGGTCGTGAAATTTCTGGGTGACTTCATGGGAAATGGACGAGTCTTACTCCCTGGTGGTTTGGCCCAGTCCAAAGTGTTTGGGGTCACTCTGTGGGATGGAAGAAGTCCGTTTTTTTTTTTTTTTGATGTTGTTTTCTTTTTAACCTCAGGTGTCCCACCAAATGAGGGATTCCAGAGTAGAGCCCTGGGGGGGGGGTCACTGGACAATTAGAAATCTGGTTAAAAATTGGGGCCTAGGGACATATCAAGCCCATTATGACATCTAATGGTCCAGTCCCTGAGCGGACTTACTAGAGGACAGGACTCATGCTGAGGGTCACAATGCGTGTTTATGCCCTTGTCGCACTCAAGAATGGGCGGGGCCTCAGGGTGAATGCTGTTTTCTCCTACACTGAACGTTGGACGATGTGCCAACCACAAGGTTTCTTACCATGGGTAAGGAGGTGTTCTGATTTCTGCATCACACTCACCCCTGGGCAGTGATTGGAGATAATGTCTCGGTTCTGAGGCCTGAAAACTGAGGTAGGGAAGAGATGATGACCTAAGGCCATGGCGGGTTTTATGTGCTCAGTGTGCGGTCTGCTTTCCGGGTGTTGGTCAGGAGGTCCGGGCTCAGGTTGTGTCCGACAGTGCATTAGTGCCCAGGTTAGACTATATAATTTGGGTGAAGTCGAGTGCTGTGGAGGTTTATCCTCATTGAAGTTGCCTGGGCAGCTCATGAGGCAATAATTTTTCTCTAGAGGGCAGGCAGAGTGCTGCATTGTGGGTCCGGAATTGCCAAACATGAGGACTTCGGGGCCAGGAGTGTGAGGACGGAAGTCCGAGAAGACAAGCTAGACTTGGGTTTCAGGGCGAGGGCACGGCAGGTACCCCCTGCAGATCTGAACCAATACTCATGAATCTGAATTCAGGGCGAAGATCAGACGTTGGCTCAGTTTGGAGTTTCCGTGCATGACGGCCGCTTCATGAAGTGTGCGGAATCTCGAGGCCATTGAGGTTTTCCCACGTTGGGAGTTGTGGGATGCCCCCTTCAAGGATTCCTTCTGTGGGACAATTGAGACCTGTTGCACAGCTCCAGGACATCCCATATGGAATGACTCCAGAGCACCGTTCGGGGGTGGATGCCTGGGAAGCCCGCCTCGCATTCCAATTGTCTCCTAGCAACAAGACAGTTTAGATCTGATGGCTCTGCGGGAGCAACCGGGGTGGCTGAGTTGAAATGGACTTTCCTGAGGATGGGTCCTAATGTGTTTTTGTGTCCCTGAGGGCCTGGGAATGGAGCGGTGGCACCGGGACCCTGAAGTACTCTCCTATGCTTTGGACATGGCTCCCATTCACAGGTTTCCTTGTGGAGACGAGATGAGTTCTGCTGGGTGCCTCACCAAAACCCCTATGCTCGTATTGGAATCGGGCTTTTGAGGAGACATGCCTGTAAACCAAGGCAATGGATCCTATTATGGCCTAGGGTCCTGTCTGGTTCAATCTTCTCCTCTGGGGACATCCATTTATGGTATGAGTGGAGGTAGATTATCAGCTGGTGTCAGACAGCCCTTGTTTGTTCCGGGCGACCTACACGATTGGGATGGCCTCAGGGACTTTGGAGGTTTCTCCTAATTTGTACGATTTTGGACAATGGAATGGGCAGAATTCCCCTGAATTGGTAGGCACAGTCCTAATGTGTGGCTCCAGGGGCCCCAGCCTGGACGGTGTGTGGCCCTGGACTTTGAGGACAGAAGTCTGAAAACACAAACTCAGCTTAGGTGTGGGGATGTAGGTATGGCAGGCCCGATCTACAAACCATGAGAAGAACTCTTCAGGATATGAAGAAAGTGCGAGTCTGAGGCGCTTGCTCACGTTTTTGTCTCTGGATTTTTGTATCAGCGATAGCACAATCTACAGACCTGAATCGAGATCTCGTGCATCTGAAGTCAGGGCGAGGCACAGACGATCGCTCAAGTTGGTGTTTCTGTCCCTGATGGCCCCTTCACGAAGGGGCGGCATCACGAGGCCATGGGGGTTTTCCCAAGATGGGATTTGTGAGAAGCTCCAAACTGCAAAGTGTCTTCTGCAGGACAATTGAGACCTGTTGTTTGGCTCCAGGCCAATGATTCTGAGCAGGGTTCTAAGGATGCATGGCTTGGTAGCCCACCTCGCATTCCAATTGTCTCCTAGAAACAAGACAGGTTAGATCTGCTGGATCTGGGGGAGCAACCGAGGAGGCTGAGTTGAAATGGACTCTCCTATGGATGGGTCCTAATGTGCTTTTGTGTCTATGGAGACCTTGGAATGAAGCGGTGGCACTGGGGCCCTGAAGGGTTCTCCTAAACAGAGGCTTTGACACAGCTCCAACGTGCAAGTTTCCCATGGGTAGATGAGATGTTTTCTGATGGGTGAGTCAAGAAACAGCCATATGCTGGTTTTGAAATCCAGGCCTCTGAGTAGAGATGCCTGGAAACCAAAGCAATGGATATGATTAGTGCCTAGGGGCCTGTTCTTTCCTTTTTACCTCTGGGGACATCTGTCTATGGGTCTGAGTACAGGTAGGTGCTCAGATGGGCTCAGATTGCCCCTGTTTTACCTGGGAAGCCGCCGCTAATGAGATGGATCAGGGACTTTGGAGGTTTATCCTATTAGATGGGATGTGGCCATTGGAATGGGCACACAAAATTCCCTTGGAGAGGGCAAGTACAGTCCTCAGGTTTGGCTCCAGGGGCCTGAGCCTGTAGGTTGTGTAGGCCAGGGCTGTTTGGACAGTTGTCTGAAAACACAAACTTGGCTTATGTTTGTGGTCATACGTATGGCAGGACTTATCTACAGACCATGAGGAGGACATTTCGGGATTTGAGAAAAGGGCGAGTGTGAGGCTCTTGCTCAAGTTTTTGTCTCTGGATATCGTGTCACTCATGGTCGTGAAATTTCTGGGTGACTTCATGGGAAATGGACGAGTCTTACTCCCTGGTGGTTTGGCCCAGTCCAAAGCGTTTGGGGTCACTCTGTGGGATGGAAGAAGTCCGTTTTTTTTTTTTTTTGATGTTGTTTTCTTTTTAACCTCAGGTGTCCCACCAAATGAGGGATTCCAGAGTAGAGCCCTGGGGGGGGGTCACTGGACAATTAGAAATCTGGTTAAAAATTGGGGCCTAGGGACATATCAAGCCCATTATGACATCTAATGGTCCAGTCCCTGAGCGGACTTACTAGAGGACAGGACTCATGCTGAGGGTCACAATGCGTGTTTATGCCCTTGTCGCACTCAAGAATGGGCGGGGCCTCAGGGTGAATGCTGTTTTCTCCTACACTGAACGTTGGACGATGTGCCAACCACAAGGTTTCTTACCATGGGTAAGGAGGTGTTCTGATTTCTGCATCACACTCACCCCTGGGCAGTGATTGGAGATAATGTCTCGGTTCTGAGGCCTGAAAACTGAGGTAGGGAAGAGATGATGACCTAAGGCCATGGCGGGTTTTATGTGCTCAGTGTGCGGTCTGCTTTCCGGGTGTTGGTCAGGAGGTCCAGGCTCAGGTTGTGTCCGACAGTGCATTAGTGCCCAGGTTAGACTATATAATTTGGGTGAAGTCGAGTGCTGTGGAGGTTTATCCTCATTGAAGTTGCCTGGGCAGCTCATGAGGCAATAATTTTTCTCTAGAGGGCAGGCAGAGTGCTGCATTGTGGGTCCGGAATTGCCAAACATGAGGACTTCGGGGCCAGGAGTGTGAGGACGGAAGTCCGAGAAGACAAGCTAGACTTGGGTTTCAGGGCGAGGGCACGGCAGGTACCCCCTGCAGATCTGAACCAATACTCATGAATCTGAATTCAGGGCGAGGATCAGACGTTGGCTCAGGTTGGAGTTTCCGTGCATGACGGCCGCTTCATGAAGGGAGCGGAATCTCGAGGCCATTGAGGTTTTCCCACGTTGGGAGTTGTGGGATGCCCCCGTCAAGGATTCCTTCTGCGGGACAAGTGAGACCTGTTGCACAGCTCCAGGACATCCCATATGGAATGACTCCAGAGCACCGTTCGATGGTGGATGCCTGGGAAGCCCGCCTCGCATTCCAATTGTCTCCTAGCAACAAGACAGTTTAGATCTGATGGCTCTGCGGGAGCAACCGGGGTGGCTGAGTTGAAATGGACTTTCCTGAGGATGGGTCCTAATGTGTTTTTGTGTCCCTGAGGGCCTGGGAATGGAGCGGTGGCACCGGGACCCTGAAGTACTCTCCTATGCTTTGGACATGGCTCCCATTCACAGGTTTCCTTGTGGAGACGAGATGAGTTCTGCTGGGTGCCTCACCAAAACCCCTATGCTCGTATTGGAATCGGGCTTTTGAGGAGACATGCCTGTAAACCAAGGCAATGGATCCTATTATGGCCTAGGGTCCTGTCTGGTTCAATCTTCTCCTCTGGGGACATCCATTTATGGTATGAGTGGAGGTAGATTATCAGCTGGTGTCAGACAGCCCTTGTTTGTTCCGGGCGACCTACACGATTGGGATGGCCTCAGGGACTTTGGAGGTTTCTCCTAATTTGTACGATTTTGGACAATGGAATGGGCAGAATTCCCATGAATTGGTAGGCACAGTCCTAATGTGTGGCTCCAGGGGCCCCAGCCTGGACGGTGTGTGGCCCTGGACTTTGAGGACAGAAGTCTGAAAACACAAACTCAGCTTAGGTGTGGGGATGTAGGTATGGCAGGCCCGATCTACAAACCATGAGAAGAACTCTTCAGGATATGAAGAAAGTGCGAGTCTGAGGCGCTTGCTCACGTTTTTGTCTCTGGATTTTTGTATCAGCGATAGCACAATCTACAGACCTGAATCGAGATCTCGTGCATCTGAAGTCAGGGCGAGGCACAGACGATCGCTCAAGTTGGTGTTTCTGTCCCTGATGGCCCCTTCACGAAGGGGCGGCATCACGAGGCCATGGGGGTTTTCCCAAGATGGGATTTGTGAGAAGCTCCAAACTGCAAAGTGTCTTCTGCAGGACAATTGAGACCTGTTGTTTGGCTCCAGGCCAATGATTCTGAGCAGGGTTCTAAGGATGCATGGCTTGGTAGCCCACCTCGCATTCCAATTGTCTCCTAGAAACAAGACAGGTTAGATCTGCTGGATCTGGGGGAGCAACCGAGGAGGCTGAGTTGAAATGGACTCTCCTATGGATGGGTCCTAATGTGCTTTTGTGTCTATGGAGACCTTGGAATGAAGCGGTGGCACTGGGGCCCTGAAGGGTTCTCCTAAACAGAGGCTTTGACACAGCTCCAACGTGCAAGTTTCCCATGGGTAGATGAGATGTTTTCTGATGGGTGAGTCAAGAAACAGCCATATGCTGGTTTTGAAATCCAGGCCTCTGAGTAGAGATGCCTGGAAACCAAAGCAATGGATATGATTAGTGCCTAGGGGCCTGTTCTTTCCTTTTTACCTCTGGGGACATCTGTCTATGGGTCTGAGTACAGGTAGGTGCTCAGATGGGCTCAGATTGCCCCTGTTTTACCTGGGAAGCCACCGCTAATGAGATGGATCATGGACTTTGGAGGTTTATCCTATTAGAAGGGATGTGGCCATTGGAATGGGCACACAAAATTCCCTTGGAGAGGGCAAGTACAGTCCTCAGGTTTGGCTCCAGGGGCCTGAGCCTGTAGGTTGTGTAGGCCAGGGCTGTTTGGACAGTTGTCTGAAAACACAAACTTGGCTTATGTTTGTGGTCATACGTATGGCAGGACTTATCTACAGACCATGAGGAGGACATTTCGGGATTTGAGAAAAGGGCGAGTGTGAGGCTCTTGCTCAAGTTTTTGTCTCTGGATATCGTGTCACTCATGGTCGTGAAATTTCTGGGTGACTTCATGGGAAATGGACGAGTCTTACTCCCTGGTGGTTTGGCCCAGTCCAAAGCGTTTGGGGTCACTCTGTGGGATGGAAGAAGTCCGTTTTTTTTTTTTTTTGATGTTGTTTTCTTTTTAACCTCAGGTGTCCCACCAAATGAGGGATTCCAGAGTAGAGCCCTGGGGGGGGGGGTCACTGGACAATTAGAAATCTGGTTAAAAATTGGGGCCTAGGGACATATCAAGCCCATTATGACATCTAATGGTCCAGTCCCTGAGCGGACTTACTAGAGGACAGGACTCATGCTGAGGGTCACAATGCGTGTTTATGCCCTTGTCGCACTCAAGAATGGGCGGGGCCTCAGGGTGAATGCTGTTTTCTCCTACACTGAACGTTGGACGATGTGCCAACCACAAGGTTTCTTACCATGGGTAAGGAGGTGTTCTGATTTCTGCATCACACTCACCCCTGGGCAGTGATTGGAGATAATGTCTCGGTTCTGAGGCCTGAAAACTGAGGTAGGGAAGAGATGATGACCTAAGGCCATGGCGGGTTTTATGTGCTCAGTGTGCGGTCTGCTTTCCGGGTGTTGGTCAGGAGGTCCGGGCTCAGGTTGTGTCCGACAGTGCATTAGTGCCCAGGTTAGACTATATAATTTGGGTGAAGTCGAGTGCTGTGGAGGTTTATCCTCATTGAAGTTGCCTGGGCAGCTCATGAGGCAATAATTTTTCTCTAGAGGGCAGGCAGAGTGCTGCACTGTGGGTCCGGAATTGCCAAACATGAGGACTTCGGGGCCAGGAGTGTGAGGACGGAAGTCCGAGAAGACAAGCTAGACTTGGGTTTCAGGGCGAGGGCACGGCAGGTACCCCCTGCAGATCTGAACCAATACTCATGAATCTGAATTCAGGGCGAGGATCAGACGTTGGCTCAGTTTGGAGTTTCCGTGCATGACGGCCGCTTCATGAAGTGTGCGGAATCTCGAGGCCATTGAGGTTTTCCCACGTTGGGAGTTGTGGGATGCCCCCTTCAAGGATTCCTTCTGTGGGACAATTGAGACCTGTTGCACAGCTCCAGGACATCCCATATGGAATGACTCCAGAGCACCGTTCGAGGGTGGATGCCTGGGAAGCCCGCCTCGCATTCCAATTGTCTCCTAGCAACAAGACAGTTTAGATCTGATGGCTCTGCGGGAGCAACCGGTGTAGCTGAGTTGAAATGGACTTTCCTGAGGATGGGTCCTAATGTGTTTTTGTGTCCCTGAGGGCCTGGGAATGGAGCGGTGGCACCGGGACCCTGAAGTACTCTCCTATGCTTTGGACATGGCTCCCATTCACAGGTTTCCTTGTGGAGACGAGATGAGTTCTGCTGGGTGCCTCACCAAAACCCCTATGCTCGTATTGGAATCGGGCTTTTGAGGAGACATGCCTGTAAACCAAGGCAATGGATCCTATTATGGCCTAGGGTCCTGTCTGGTTCAATCTTCTCCTCTGGGGACATCCATTTATGGTATGAGTGGAGGTAGATTATCAGCTGGTGTCAGACAGCCCTTGTTTGTTCCGGGCGACCTACACGATTGGGATGGCCTCAGGGACTTTGGAGGTTTCTCCTAATTTGTACGATTTTGGACAATGGAATGGGCAGAATTCCCATGAATTGGTAGGCACAGTCCTAATGTGTGGCTCCAGGGGCCCCAGCCTGGACGGTGTGTGGCCCTGGACTTTGAGGACAGAAGTCTGAAAACACAAACTCAGCTTAGGTGTGGGGATGTAGGTATGGCAGGCCCGATCTACAAACCATGAGAAGAACTCTTCAGGATATGAAGAAAGTGCGAGTCTGAGGCGCTTGCTCACGTTTTTGTCTCTGGATTTTTGTATCAGCGATAGCACAATCTACAGACCTGAATCGAGATCTCGTGCATCTGAAGTCAGGGCGAGGCACAGACGATCGCTCAAGTTGGTGTTTCTGTCCCTGATGGCCCCTTCATGAAGGGGCGGCATCACGAGGCCATGGGGGTTTTCCCAAGATGGGATTTGTGAGAAGCTCCAAACTGCAAAGTGTCTTCTGCAGGACAATTGAGACCTGTTGTTTGGCTCCAGGCCAATGATTCTGAGCAGGGTTCTAAGGATGCATGGCTTGGTAGCCCACCTCGCATTCCAATTGTCTCCTAGAAACAAGACAGGTTAGATCTGCTGGATCTGGGGGAGCAACCGAGGAGGCTGAGTTGAAATGGACTCTCCTATGGATGGGTCCTAATGTGCTTTTGTGTCTATGGAGACCTTGGAATGAAGCGGTGGCACTGGGGCCCTGAAGGGTTCTCCTAAACAGAGGCTTTGACACAGCTCCAACGTGCAAGTTTCCCATGGGTAGATGAGATGTTTTCTGATGGGTGAGTCAAGAAACAGCCATATGCTGGTTTTGAAATCCAGGCCTCTGAGTAGAGATGCCTGGAAACCAAAGCAATGGATATGATTAGTGCCTAGGGGCCTGTTCTTTCCTTTTTACCTCTGGGGACATCTGTCTATGGGTCTGAGTACAGGTAGGTGCTCAGATGGGCTCAGATTGCCCCTGTTTTACCTGGGAAGCCACCGCTAATGAGATGGATCATGGACTTTGGAGGTTTATCCTATTAGAAGGGATGTGGCCATTGGAATGGGCACACAAAATTCCCTTGGAGAGGGCAAGTACAGTCCTCAGGTTTGGCTCCAGGGGCCTGAGCCTGTAGGTTGTGTAGGCCAGGGCTGTTTTGACAGTTGTCTGAAAACACAAACTTGGCTTATGTTTGTGGTCATACGTATGGCAGGACTTATCTACAGACCATGAGGAGGACATTTCGGGATTTGAGAAAAGGGCGAGTGTGAGGCTCTTGCTCAAGTTTTTGTCTCTGGATATCGTGTCACTCATGGTCGTGAAATTTCTGGGTGACTTCATGGGAAATGGACGAGTCTTACTCCCTGGTGGTTTGGCCCAGTCCAAAGCGTTTGGGGTCACTCTGTGGGATGGAAGAAGTCCGTTTTTTTTTTTTTTGATGTTGTTTTCTTTTTAACCTCAGGTGTCCCACCAAATGAGGGATTCCAGAGTAGAGCCCTGGGGGGGGGGGGGGTCACTGGACAATTAGAAATCTGGTTAAAAATTGGGGCCTAGGGACATATCAAGCCCATTATGACATCTAATGGTCCAGTCCCTGAGCGGACTTACTAGAGGACAGGACTCATGCTGAGGGTCACAATGCGTGTTTATGCCCTTGTCGCACTCAAGAATGGGCGGGGCCTCAGGGTGAATGCTGTTTTCTCCTACACTGAACGTTGGACGATGTGCCAACCACAAGGTTTCTTACCATGGGTAAGGAGGTGTTCTGATTTCTGCATCACACTCACCCCTGGGCAGTGATTGGAGATAATGTCTCGGTTCTGAGGCCTGAAAACTGAGGTAGGGAAGAGATGATGACCTAAGGCCATGGCGGGTTTTATGTGCTCAGTGTGCGGTCTGCTTTCCGGGTGTTGGTCAGGAGGTCCGGGCTCAGGTTGTGTCCGACAGTGCATTAGTGCCCAGGTTAGACTATATAATTTGGGTGAAGTCGAGTGCTGTGGAGGTTTATCCTCATTGAAGTTGCCTGGGCAGCTCATGAGGCAATAATTTTTCTCTAGAGGGCAGGCAGAGTGCTGCATTGTGGGTCCGGAATTGCCAAACATGAGGACTTCGGGGCCAGGAGTGTGAGGACGGAAGTCCGAGAAGACAAGCTAGACTTGGGTTTCAGGGCGAGGGCACGGCAGGTACCCCCTGCAGATCTGAACCAATACTCATGAATCTGAATTCAGGGCGAGGATCAGACGTTGGCTCAGTTTGGAGTTTCCGTGCATGACGGCCGCTTCATGAAGTGTGCGGAATCTCGAGGCCATTGAGGTTTTCCCACGTTGGGAGTTGTGGGATGCCCCCTTCAAGGATTCCTTCTGTGGGACAATTGAGACCTGTTGCACAGCTCCAGGACATCCCATATGGAATGACTCCAGAGCACCGTTCGAGGGTGGATGCCTGGGAAGCCCGCCTCGCATTCCAATTGTCTCCTAGCAACAAGACAGTTTAGATCTGATGGCTCTGCGGGAGCAACCGGTGTAGCTGAGTTGAAATGGACTTTCCTGAGGATGGGTCCTAATGTGTTTTTGTGTCCCTGAGGGCCTGGGAATGGAGCGGTGGCACCGGGACCCTGAAGTACTCTCCTATGCTTTGGACATGGCTCCCATTCACAGGTTTCCTTGTGGAGACGAGATGAGTTCTGCTGGGTGCCTCACCAAAACCCCTATGCTCGTATTGGAATCGGGCTTTTGAGGAGACATGCCTGTAAACCAAGGCAATGGATCCTATTATGGCCTAGGGTCCTGTCTGGTTCAATCTTCTCCTCTGGGGACATCCATTTATGGTATGAGTGGAGGTAGATTATCAGCTGGTGTCAGACAGCCCTTGTTTGTTCCGGGCGACCTACACGATTGGGATGGCCTCAGGGACTTTGGAGGTTTCTCCTAATTTGTACGATTTTGGACAATGGAATGGGCAGAATTCCCATGAATTGGTAGGCACAGTCCTAATGTGTGGCTCCAGGGGCCCCAGCCTGGACGGTGTGTGGCCCTGGACTTTGAGGACAGAAGTCTGAAAACACAAACTCAGCTTAGGTGTGGGGATGTAGGTATGGCAGGCCCGATCTACAAACCATGAGAAGAACTCTTCAGGAAATGAAGAAAGTGCGAGTCTGAGGCGCTTGCTCACGTTTTTGTCTCTGGATTTTTGTATCAGCGATAGCACAATCTACAGACCTGAATCGAGATCTCGTGCATCTGAAGTCAGGGCGAGGCACAGACGATCGCTCAAGTTGGTGTTTCTGTCCCTGATGGCCCCTTCACGAAGGGGCGGCATCACGAGGCCATGGGGGTTTTCCCAAGATGGGATTTGTGAGAAGCTCCAAACTGCAAAGTGTCTTCTGCAGGACAATTGAGACCTGTTGTTTGGCTCCAGGCCAATGATTCTGAGCAGGGTTCTAAGGATGCATGGCTTGGTAGCCCACCTCGCATTCCAATTGTCTCCTAGAAACAAGACAGGTTAGATCTGCTGGATCTGGGGGAGCAACCGAGGAGGCTGAGTTGAAATGGACTCTCCTATGGATGGGTCCTAATGTGCTTTTGTGTCTATGGAGACCTTGGAATGAAGCGGTGGCACTGGGGCCCTGAAGGGTTCTCCTAAACAGAGGCTTTGACACAGCTCCAACGTGCAAGTTTCCCATGGGTAGATGAGATGTTTTCTGATGGGTGAGTCAAGAAACAGCCATATGCTGGTTTTGAAATCCAGGCCTCTGAGTAGAGATGCCTGGAAACCAAAGCAATGGATATGATTAGTGCCTAGGGGCCTGTTCTTTCCTTTTTACCTCTGGGGACATCTGTCTATGGGTCTGAGTACAGGTAGGTGCTCAGATGGGCTCAGATTGCCCCTGTTTTACCTGGGAAGCCACCGCTAATGAGATGGATCATGGACTTTGGAGGTTTATCCTATTAGAAGGGATGTGGCCATTGGAATGGGCACACAAAATTCCCTTGGAGAGGGCAAGTACAGTCCTCAGGTTTGGCTCCAGGGGCCTGAGCCTGTAGGTTGTGTAGGCCAGGGCTGTTTGGACAGTTGTCTGAAAACACAAACTTGGCTTATGTTTGTGGTCATACGTATGGCAGGACTTATCTACAGACCATGAGGAGGACATTTCGGGATTTGAGAAAAGGGCGAGTGTGAGGCTCTTGCTCAAGTTTTTGTCTCTGGATATCGTGTCACTCATGGTCGTGAAATTTCTGGGTGACTTCATGGGAAATGGACGAGTCTTACTCCCTGGTGGTTTGGCCCAGTCCAAAGTGTTTGGGGTCACTCTGTGGGATGGAAGAAGTCCGTTTTTTTTTTTTTTTGATGTTGTTTTCTTTTTAACCTCAGGTGTCCCACCAAATGAGGGATTCCAGAGTAGAGCCCTGGGGGGGGGGGTCACTGGACAATTAGAAATCTGGTTAAAAATTGGGGCCTAGGGACATATCAAGCCCATTATGACATCTAATGGTCCAGTCCCTGAGCGGACTTACTAGAGGACAGGACTCATGCTGAGGGTCACAATGCGTGTTTATGCCCTTGTCGCACTCAAGAATGGGCGGGGCCTCAGGGTGAATGCTGTTTTCTCCTACACTGAACGTTGGACGATGTGCCAACCACAAGGTTTCTTACCATGGGTAAGGAGGTGTTCTGATTTCTGCATCACACTCACCCCTGGGCAGTGATTGGAGATAATGTCTCGGTTCTGAGGCCTGAAAACTGAGGTAGGGAAGAGATGATGACCTAAGGCCATGGCGGGTTTTATGTGCTCAGTGTGCGGTCTGCTTTCCGGGTGTTGGTCAGGAGGTCCGGGCTCAGGTTGTGTCCGACAGTGCATTAGTGCCCAGGTTAGACTATATAATTTGGGTGAAGTCGAGTGCTGTGGAGGTTTATCCTCATTGAAGTTGCCTGGGCAGCTCATGAGGCAATAATTTTTCTCTAGAGGGCAGGCAGAGTGCTGCATTGTGGGTCCGGAATTGCCAAACATGAGGACTTCGGGGCCAGGAGTGTGAGGACGGAAGTCCGAGAAGACAAGCTAGACTTGGGTTTCAGGGCGAGGGCACGGCAGGTACCCCCTGCAGATCTGAACCAATACTCATGAATCTGAATTCAGGGCGAAGATCAGACGTTGGCTCAGTTTGGAGTTTCCGTGCATGACGGCCGCTTCATGAAGTGTGCGGAATCTCGAGGCCATTGAGGTTTTCCCACGTTGGGAGTTGTGGGATGCCCCCTTCAAGGATTCCTTCTGTGGGACAATTGAGACCTGTTGCACAGCTCCAGGGCATCCCATATGGAATGACTCCAGAGCACCGTTCGGGGGTGGATGCCTGGGAAGCCCGCCTCGCATTCCAATTGTCTCCTAGCAACAAGACAGTTTAGATCTGATGGCTCTGCGGGAGCAACCGGTGTAGCTGAGTTGAAATGGACTTTCCTGAGGATGGGTCCTAATGTGTTTTTGTGTCCCTGAGGGCCTGGGAATGGAGCGGTGGCACCGGGACCCTGAAGTACTCTCCTATGCTTTGGACATGGCTCCCATTCACAGGTTTCCTTGTGGAGACGAGATGAGTTCTGCTGGGTGCCTCACCAAAACCCCTATGCTCGTATTGGAATCGGGCTTTTGAGGAGACATGCCTGTAAACCAAGGCAATGGATCCTATTATGGCCTAGGGTCCTGTCTGGTTCAATCTTCTCCTCTGGGGACATCCATTTATGGTATGAGTGGAGGTAGATTATCAGCTGGTGTCAGACAGCCCTTGTTTGTTCCGGGCGACCTACACGATTGGGATGGCCTCAGGGACTTTGGAGGTTTCTCCTAATTTGTACGATTTTGGACAATGGAATGGGCAGAATTCCCATGAATTGGTAGGCACAGTCCTAATGTGTGGCTCCAGGGGCCCCAGCCTGGACGGTGTGTGGCCCTGGACTTTGAGGACAGAAGTCTGAAAACACAAACTCAGCTTAGGTGTGGGGATGTAGGTATGGCAGGCCCGATCTACAAACCATGAGAAGAACTCTTCAGGATATGAAGAAAGTGCGAGTCTGAGGCGCTTGCTCACGTTTTTGTCTCTGGATTTTTGTATCAGCGATAGCACAATCTACAGACCTGAATCGAGACCTCGTGCATCTGAAGTCAGGGCGAGGCACAGACGATCGCTCAAGTTGGTGTTTCTGTCCCTGATGGCCCCTTCACGAAGGGGCGGCATCACGAGGCCATGGGGGTTTTCCCAAGATGGGATTTGTGAGAAGCTCCAAACTGCAAAGTGTCTTCTGCAGGACAATTGAGACCTGTTGTTTGGCTCCAGGCCAATGATTCTGAGCAGGGTTCTAAGGATGCATGGCTTGGTAGCCCACCTCGCATTCCAATTGTCTCCTAGAAACAAGACAGGTTAGATCTGCTGGATCTGGGGGAGCAACCGAGGAGGCTGAGTTGAAATGGACTCTCCTATGGATGGGTCCTAATGTGCTTTTGTGTCTATGGAGACCTTGGAATGAAGCGGTGGCACTGGGGCCCTGAAGGGTTCTCCTAAACAGAGGCTTTGACACAGCTCCAACGTGCAAGTTTCCCATGGGTAGATGAGATGTTTTCTGATGGGTGAGTCAAGAAACAGCCATATGCTGGTTTTGAAATCCAGGCCTCTGAGTAGAGATGCCTGGAAACCAAAGCAATGGATATGATTAGTGCCTAGGGGCCTGTTCTTTCCTTTTTACCTCTGGGGACATCTGTCTATGGGTCTGAGTACAGGTAGGTGCTCAGATGGGCTCAGATTGCCCCTGTTTTACCTGGGAAGCCGCCGCTAATGAGATGGATCAGGGACTTTGGAGGTTTATCCTATTAGATGGGATGTGGCCATTGGAATGGGCACACAAAATTCCCTTGGAGAGGGCAAGTACAGTCCTCAGGTTTGGCTCCAGGGGCCTGAGCCTGTAGGTTGTGTAGGCCAGGGCTGTTTGGACAGTTGTCTGAAAACACAAACTTGGCTTATGTTTGTGGTCATACGTATGGCAGGACTTATCTACAGACCATGAGGAGGACATTTCGGGATTTGAGAAAAGGGCGAGTGTGAGGCTCTTGCTCAAGTTTTTGTCTCTGGATATCGTGTCACTCATGGTCGTGAAATTTCTGGGTGACTTCATGGGAAATGGACGAGTCTTACTCCCTGGTGGTTTGGCCCAGTCCAAAGCGTTTGGGGTCACTCTGTGGGATGGAAGAAGTCCGTTTTTTTTTTTTTTTGATGTTGTTTTCTTTTTAACCTCAGGTGTCCCACCAAATGAGGGATTCCAGAGTAGAGCCCTGGGGGGGGGTCACTGGACAATTAGAAATCTGGTTAAAAATTGGGGCCTAGGGACATATCAAGCCCATTATGACATCTAATGGTCCAGTCCCTGAGCGGACTTACTAGAGGACAGGACTCATGCTGAGGGTCACAATGCGTGTTTATGCCCTTGTCGCACTCAAGAATGGGCGGGGCCTCAGGGTGAATGCTGTTTTCTCCTACACTGAACGTTGGACGATGTGCCAACCACAAGGTTTCTTACCATGGGTAAGGAGGTGTTCTGATTTCTGCATCACACTCACCCCTGGGCAGTGATTGGAGATAATGTCTCGGTTCTGAGGCCTGAAAACTGAGGTAGGGAAGAGATGATGACCTAAGGCCATGGCGGGTTTTATGTGCTCAGTGTGCGGTCTGCTTTCCGGGTGTTGGTCAGGAGGTCCGGGCTCAGGTTGTGTCCGACAGTGCATTAGTGCCCAGGTTAGACTATATAATTTGGGTGAAGTCGAGTGCTGTGGAGGTTTATCCTCATTGAAGTTGCCTGGGCAGCTCATGAGGCAATAATTTTTCTCTAGAGGGCAGGCAGAGTGCTGCATTGTGGGTCCGGAATTGCCAAACATGAGGACTTCGGGGCCAGGAGTGTGAGGACGGAAGTCCGAGAAGACAAGCTAGACTTGGGTTTCAGGGCGAGGGCACGGCAGGTACCCCCTGCAGATCTGAACCAATACTCATGAATCTGAATTCAGGGCGAGGATCAGACGTTGGCTCAGGTTGGAGTTTCCGTGCATGACGGCCGCTTCATGAAGGGAGCGGAATCTCGAGGCCATTGAGGTTTTCCCACGTTGGGAGTTGTGGGATGCCCCCGTCAAGGATTCCTTCTGCGGGACAAGTGAGACCTGTTGCACAGCTCCAGGACATCCCATATGGAATGACTCCAGAGCACCGTTCGATGGTGGATGCCTGGGAAGCCCGCCTCGCATTCCAATTGTCTCCTAGCAACAAGACAGTTTAGATCTGATGGCTCTGCGGGAGCAACCGGGGTGGCTGAGTTGAAATGGACTTTCCTGAGGATGGGTCCTAATGTGTTTTTGTGTCCCTGAGGGCCTGGGAATGGAGCGGTGGCACCGGGACCCTGAAGTACTCTCCTATGCTTTGGACATGGCTCCCATTCACAGGTTTCCTTGTGGAGACGAGATGAGTTCTGCTGGGTGCCTCACCAAAACCCCTATGCTCGTATTGGAATCGGGCTTTTGAGGAGACATGCCTGTAAACCAAGGCAATGGATCCTATTATGGCCTAGGGTCCTGTCTGGTTCAATCTTCTCCTCTGGGGACATCCATTTATGGTATGAGTGGAGGTAGATTATCAGCTGGTGTCAGACAGCCCTTGTTTGTTCCGGGCGACCTACACGATTGGGATGGCCTCAGGGACTTTGGAGGTTTCTCCTAATTTGTACGATTTTGGACAATGGAATGGGCAGAATTCCCATGAATTGGTAGGCACAGTCCTAATGTGTGGCTCCAGGGGCCCCAGCCTGGACGGTGTGTGGCCCTGGACTTTGAGGACAGAAGTCTGAAAACACAAACTCAGCTTAGGTGTGGGGATGTAGGTATGGCAGGCCCGATCTACAAACCATGAGAAGAACTCTTCAGGATATGAAGAAAGTGCGAGTCTGAGGCGCTTGCTCACGTTTTTGTCTCTGGATTTTTGTATCAGCGATAGCACAATCTACAGACCTGAATCGAGATCTCGTGCATCTGAAGTCAGGGCGAGGCACAGACGATCGCTCAAGTTGGTGTTTCTGTCCCTGATGGCCCCTTCACGAAGGGGCGGCATCACGAGGCCATGGGGGTTTTCCCAAGATGGGATTTGTGAGAAGCTCCAAACTGCAAAGTGTCTTCTGCAGGACAATTGAGACCTGTTGTTTGGCTCCAGGCCAATGATTCTGAGCAGGGTTCTAAGGATGCATGGCTTGGTAGCCCACCTCGCATTCCAATTGTCTCCTAGAAACAAGACAGGTTAGATCTGCTGGATCTGGGGGAGCAACCGAGGAGGCTGAGTTGAAATGGACTCTCCTATGGATGGGTCCTAATGTGCTTTTGTGTCTATGGAGACCTTGGAATGAAGCGGTGGCACTGGGGCCCTGAAGGGTTCTCCTAAACAGAGGCTTTGACACAGCTCCAACGTGCAAGTTTCCCATGGGTAGATGAGATGTTTTCTGATGGGTGAGTCAAGAAACAGCCATATGCTGGTTTTGAAATCCAGGCCTCTGAGTAGAGATGCCTGGAAACCAAAGCAATGGATATGATTAGTGCCTAGGGGCCTGTTCTTTCCTTTTTACCTCTGGGGACATCTGTCTATGGGTCTGAGTACAGGTAGGTGCTCAGATGGGCTCAGATTGCCCCTGTTTTACCTGGGAAGCCACCGCTAATGAGATGGATCATGGACTTTGGAGGTTTATCCTATTAGAAGGGATGTGGCCATTGGAATGGGCACACAAAATTCCCTTGGAGAGGGCAAGTACAGTCCTCAGGTTTGGCTCCAGGGGCCTGAGCCTGTAGGTTGTGTAGGCCAGGGCTGTTTGGACAGTTGTCTGAAAACACAAACTTGGCTTATGTTTGTGGTCATACGTATGGCAGGACTTATCTACAGACCATGAGGAGGACATTTCGGGATTTGAGAAAAGGGCGAGTGTGAGGCTCTTGCTCAAGTTTTTGTCTCTGGATATCGTGTCACTCATGGTCGTGAAATTTCTGGGTGACTTCATGGGAAATGGACGAGTCTTACTCCCTGGTGGTTTGGCCCAGTCCAAAGCGTTTGGGGTCACTCTGTGGGATGGAAGAAGTCCGTTTTTTTTTTTTTTTGATGTTGTTTTCTTTTTAACCTCAGGTGTCCCACCAAATGAGGGATTCCAGAGTAGAGCCCTGGGGGGGGGTCACTGGACAATTAGAAATCTGGTTAAAAATTGGGGCCTAGGGACATATCAAGCCCATTATGACATCTAATGGTCCAGTCCCTGAGCGGACTTACTAGAGGACAGGACTCATGCTGAGGGTCACAATGCGTGTTTATGCCCTTGTCGCACTCAAGAATGGGCGGGGCCTCAGGGTGAATGCTGTTTTCTCCTACACTGAACGTTGGACGATGTGCCAACCACAAGGTTTCTTACCATGGGTAAGGAGGTGTTCTGATTTCTGCATCACACTCACCCCTGGGCAGTGATTGGAGATAATGTCTCGGTTCTGAGGCCTGAAAACTGAGGTAGGGAAGAGATGATGACCTAAGGCCATGGCGGGTTTTATGTGCTCAGTGTGCGGTCTGCTTTCCGGGTTTTGGTCAGGAGGTCCGGGCTCAGGTTGTGTCCGACAGTGCATTAGTGCCCAGGTTAGACTATATAATTTGGGTGAAGTCGAGTGCTGTGGAGGTTTATCCTCATTGAAGTTGCCTGGGCAGCTCATGAGGCAATAATTTTTCTCTAGAGGGCAGGCAGAGTGCTGCATTGTGGGTCCGGAATTGCCAAACATGAGGACTTCGGGGCCAGGAGTGTGAGGACGGAAGTCCGAGAAGACAAGCTAGACTTGGGTTTCAGGGCGAGGGCACGGCAGGTACCCCCTGCAGATCTGAACCAATACTCATGAATCTGAATTCAGGGCGAGGATCAGACGTTGGCTCAGTTTGGAGTTTCCGTGCATGACGGCCGCTTCATGAAGTGTGCGGAATCTCGAGGCCATTGAGGTTTTCCCACGTTGGGAGTTGTGGGATGCCCCCTTCAAGGATTCCTTCTGTGGGACAATTGAGACCTGTTGCACAGCTCCAGGACATCCCATATGGAATGACTCCAGAGCACCGTTCGAGGGTGGATGCCTGGGAAGCCCGCCTCGCATTCCAATTGTCTCCTAGCAACAAGACAGTTTAGATCTGATGGCTCTGCGGGAGCAACCGGTGTAGCTGAGTTGAAATGGACTTTCCTGAGGATGGGTCCTAATGTGTTTTTGTGTCCCTGAGGGCCTGGGAATGGAGCGGTGGCACCGGGACCCTGAAGTACTCTCCTATGCTTTGGACATGGCTCCCATTCACAGGTTTCCTTGTGGAGACGAGATGAGTTCTGCTGGGTGCCTCACCAAAACCCCTATGCTCGTATTGGAATCGGGCTTTTGAGGAGACATGCCTGTAAACCAAGGCAATGGATCCTATTATGGCCTAGGGTCCTGTCTGGTTCAATCTTCTCCTCTGGGGACATCCATTTATGGTATGAGTGGAGGTAGATTATCAGCTGGTGTCAGACAGCCCTTGTTTGTTCCGGGCGACCTACACGATTGGGATGGCCTCAGGGACTTTGGAGGTTTCTCCTAATTTGTACGATTTTGGACAATGGAATGGGCAGAATTCCCATGAATTGGTAGGCACAGTCCTAATGTGTGGCTCCAGGGGCCCCAGCCTGGACGGTGTGTGGCCCTGGACTTTGAGGACAGAAGTCTGAAAACACAAACTCAGCTTAGGTGTGGGGATGTAGGTATGGCAGGCCCGATCTACAAACCATGAGAAGAACTCTTCAGGATATGAAGAAAGTGCGAGTCTGAGGCGCTTGCTCACGTTTTTGTCTCTGGATTTTTGTATCAGCGATAGCACAATCTACAGACCTGAATCGAGATCTCGTGCATCTGAAGTCAGGGCGAGGCACAGACGATCGCTCAAGTTGGTGTTTCTGTCCCTGATGGCCCCTTCACGAAGGGGCGGCATCACGAGGCCATGGGGGTTTTCCCAAGATGGGATTTGTGAGAAGCTCCAAACTGCAAAGTGTCTTCTGCAGGACAATTGAGACCTGTTGTTTGGCTCCAGGCCAATGATTCTGAGCAGGGTTCTAAGGATGCATGGCTTGGTAGCCCACCTCGCATTCCAATTGTCTCCTAGAAACAAGACAGGTTAGATCTGCTGGATCTGGGGGAGCAACCGAGGAGGCTGAGTTGAAATGGACTCTCCTATGGATGGGTCCTAATGTGCTTTTGTGTCTATGGAGACCTTGGAATGAAGCGGTGGCACTGGGGCCCTGAAGGGTTCTCCTAAACAGAGGCTTTGACACAGCTCCAACGTGCAAGTTTCCCATGGGTAGATGAGATGTTTTCTGATGGGTGAGTCAAGAAACAGCCATATGCTGGTTTTGAAATCCAGGCCTCTGAGTAGAGATGCCTGGAAACCAAAGCAATGGATATGATTAGTGCCTAGGGGCCTGTTCTTTCCTTTTTACCTCTGGGGACATCTGTCTATGGGTCTGAGTACAGGTAGGTGCTCAGATGGGCTCAGATTGCCCCTGTTTTACCTGGGAAGCCACCGCTAATGAGATGGATCATGGACTTTGGAGGTTTATCCTATTAGAAGGGATGTGGCCATTGGAATGGGCACACAAAATTCCCTTGGAGAGGGCAAGTACAGTCCTCAGGTTTGGCTCCAGGGGCCTGAGCCTGTAGGTTGTGTAGGCCAGGGCTGTTTGGACAGTTGTCTGAAAACACAAACTTGGCTTATGTTTGTGGTCATACGTATGGCAGGACTTATCTACAGACCATGAGGAGGACATTTCGGGATTTGAGAAAAGGGCGAGTGTGAGGCTCTTGCTCAAGTTTTTGTCTCTGGATATCGTGTCACTCATGGTCGTGAAATTTCTGGGTGACTTCATGGGAAATGGACGAGTCTTACTCCCTGGTGGTTTGGCCCAGTCCAAAGCGTTTGGGGTCACTCTGTGGGATGGAAGAAGTCCGTTTTTTTTTTTTTTGATGTTGTTTTCTTTTTAACCTCAGGTGTCCCACCAAATGAGGGATTCCAGAGTAGAGCCCTGGGGGGGGGGGTCACTGGACAATTAGAAATCTGGTTAAAAATTGGGGCCTAGGGACATATCAAGCCCATTATGACATCTAATGGTCCAGTCCCTGAGCGGACTTACTAGAGGACAGGACTCATGCTGAGGGTCACAATGCGTGTTTATGCCCTTGTCGCACTCAAGAATGGGCGGGGCCTCAGGGTGAATGCTGTTTTCTCCTACACTGAACGTTGGACGATGTGCCAACCACAAGGTTTCTTACCATGGGTAAGGAGGTGTTCTGATTTCTGCATCACACTCACCCCTGGGCAGTGATTGGAGATAATGTCTCGGTTCTGAGGCCTGAAAACTGAGGTAGGGAAGAGATGATGACCTAAGGCCATGGCGGGTTTTATGTGCTCAGTGTGCGGTCTGCTTTCCGGGTGTTGGTCAGGAGGTCCGGGCTCAGGTTGTGTCCGACAGTGCATTAGTGCCCAGGTTAGACTATATAATTTGGGTGAAGTCGAGTGCTGTGGAGGTTTATCCTCATTGAAGTTGCCTGGGCAGCTCATGAGGCAATAATTTTTCTCTAGAGGGCAGGCAGAGTGCTGCATTGTGGGTCCGGAATTGCCAAACATGAGGACTTCGGGGCCAGGAGTGTGAGGACGGAAGTCCGAGAAGACAAGCTAGACTTGGGTTTCAGGGCGAGGGCACGGCAGGTACCCCCTGCAGATCTGAACCAATACTCATGAATCTGAATTCAGGGCGAGGATCAGACGTTGGCTCAGTTTGGAGTTTCCGTGCATGACGGCCGCTTCATGAAGTGTGCGGAATCTCGAGGCCATTGAGGTTTTCCCACGTTGGGAGTTGTGGGATGCCCCCTTCAAGGATTCCTTCTGTGGGACAATTGAGACCTGTTGCACAGCTCCAGGACATCCCATATGGAATGACTCCAGAGCACCGTTCGAGGGTGGATGCCTGGGAAGCCCGCCTCGCATTCCAATTGTCTCCTAGCAACAAGACAGTTTAGATCTGATGGCTCTGCGGGAGCAACCGGTGTAGCTGAGTTGAAATGGACTTTCCTGAGGATGGGTCCTAATGTGTTTTTGTGTCCCTGAGGGCCTGGGAATGGAGCGGTGGCACCGGGACCCTGAAGTACTCTCCTATGCTTTGGACATGGCTCCCATTCACAGGTTTCCTTGTGGAGACGAGATGAGTTCTGCTGGGTGCCTCACCAAAACCCCTATGCTCGTATTGGAATCGGGCTTTTGAGGAGACATGCCTGTAAACCAAGGCAATGGATCCTATTATGGCCTAGGGTCCTGTCTGGTTCAATCTTCTCCTCTGGGGACATCCATTTATGGTATGAGTGGAGGTAGATTATCAGCTGGTGTCAGACAGCCCTTGTTTGTTCCGGGCGACCTACACGATTGGGATGGCCTCAGGGACTTTGGAGGTTTCTCCTAATTTGTACGATTTTGGACAATGGAATGGGCAGAATTCCCATGAATTGGTAGGCACAGTCCTAATGTGTGGCTCCAGGGGCCCCAGCCTGGACGGTGTGTGGCCCTGGACTTTGAGGACAGAAGTCTGAAAACACAAACTCAGCTTAGGTGTGGGGATGTAGGTATGGCAGGCCCGATCTACAAACCATGAGAAGAACTCTTCAGGATATGAAGAAAGTGCGAGTCTGAGGCGCTTGCTCACGTTTTTGTCTCTGGATTTTTGTATCAGCGATAGCACAATCTACAGACCTGAATCGAGATCTCGTGCATCTGAAGTCAGGGCGAGGCACAGACGATCGCTCAAGTTGGTGTTTCTGTCCCTGATGGCCCCTTCACGAAGGGGCGGCATCACGAGGCCATGGGGGTTTTCCCAAGATGGGATTTGTGAGAAGCTCCAAACTGCAAAGTGTCTTCTGCAGGACAATTGAGACCTGTTGTTTGGCTCCAGGCCAATGATTCTGAGCAGGGTTCTAAGGATGCATGGCTTGGTAGCCCACCTCGCATTCCAATTGTCTCCTAGAAACAAGACAGGTTAGATCTGCTGGATCTGGGGGAGCAACCGAGGAGGCTGAGTTGAAATGGACTCTCCTATGGATGGGTCCTAATGTGCTTTTGTGTCTATGGAGACCTTGGAATGAAGCGGTGGCACTGGGGCCCTGAAGGGTTCTCCTAAACAGAGGCTTTGACACAGCTCCAACGTGCAAGTTTCCCATGGGTAGATGAGATGTTTTCTGATGGGTGAGTCAAGAAACAGCCATATGCTGGTTTTGAAATCCAGGCCTCTGAGTAGAGATGCCTGGAAACCAAAGCAATGGATATGATTAGTGCCTAGGGGCCTGTTCTTTCCTTTTTACCTCTGGGGACATCTGTCTATGGGTCTGAGTACAGGTAGGTGCTCAGATGGGCTCAGATTGCCCCTGTTTTACCTGGGAAGCCACCACTAATGAGATGGATCAGGGACTTTGGAGGTTTATCCTATTAGAAGGGATGTGGCCATTGGAATGGGCACACAAAATTCCCTTGGAGAGGGCAAGTGCAGTCCTCAGGTTTGGCTTCATGGGCCTGATCCTGTAGGATGTGTAGGCCAGGGTTGTTTGGACAGTTGTCTGAAAACACAAACTTGGCTTATGTTTGTGGTCATACGTATGGCAGGACTTATCTACAGACCATGAGGAGGACATTTCGGGATTTGAGAAAAGGGCGAGTGTGAGGCTCTTGCTCAAGTTTTTGTCTCTGGATATCGTGTCACTCATGGTCGTGAAATTTCTGGGTGACTTCATGGGAAATGGACGAGTCTTACTCCCTGGTGGTTTGGCCCAGTCCAAAGCGTTTGGGGTCACTCTGTGGGATGGAAGAAGTCCGTTTTTTTTTTTTTTTGATGTTGTTTTCTTTTTAACCTCAGGTGTCCCACCAAATGAGGGATTCCAGAGTAGAGCCCTGGGGGGGGGGTCACTGGACAATTAGAAATCTGGTTAAAAATTGGGGCCTAGGGACATATCAAGCCCATTATGACATCTAATGGTCCAGTCCCTGAGCGGACTTACTAGAGGACAGGACTCATGCTGAGGGTCACAATGCGTGTTTATGCCCTTGTCGCACTCAAGAATGGGCGGGGCCTCAGGGTGAATGCTGTTTTCTCCTACACTGAACGTTGGACGATGTGCCAACCACAAGGTTTCTTACCATGGGTAAGGAGGTGTTCTGATTTCTGCATCACACTCACCCCTGGGCAGTGATTGGAGATAATGTCTCGGTTCTGAGGCCTGAAAACTGAGGTAGGGAAGAGATGATGACCTAAGGCCATGGCGGGTTTTATGTGCTCAGTGTGCGGTCTGCTTTCCGGGTGTTGGTCAGGAGGTCCGGGCTCAGGTTGTGTCCGACAGTGCATTAGTGCCCAGGTTAGACTATATAATTTGGGTGAAGTCGAGTGCTGTGGAGGTTTATCCTCATTGAAGTTGCCTGGGCAGCTCATGAGGCAATAATTTTTCTCTAGAGGGCAGGCAGAGTGCTGCATTGTGGGTCCGGAATTGCCAAACATGAGGACTTCGGGGCCAGGAGTGTGAGGACGGAAGTCCGAGAAGACAAGCTAGACTTGGGTTTCAGGGCGAGGGCACGGCAGGTACCCCCTGCAGATCTGAACCAATACTCATGAATCTGAATTCAGGGCGAGGATCAGACGTTGGCTCAGTTTGGAGTTTCCGTGCATGACGGCCGCTTCATGAAGTGTGCGGAATCTCGAGGCCATTGAGGTTTTCCCACGTTGGGAGTTGTGGGATGCCCCCTTCAAGGATTCCTTCTGTGGGACAATTGAGACCTGTTGCACAGCTCCAGGACATCCCATATGGAATGACTCCAGAGCACCGTTCGAGGGTGGATGCCTGGGAAGCCCGCCTCGCATTCCAATTGTCTCCTAGCAACAAGACAGTTTAGATCTGATGGCTCTGCGGGAGCAACCGGTGTAGCTGAGTTGAAATGGACTTTCCTGAGGATGGGTCCTAATGTGTTTTTGTGTCCCTGAGGGCCTGGGAATGGAGCGGTGGCACCGGGACCCTGAAGTACTCTCCTATGCTTTGGACATGGCTCCCATTCACAGGTTTCCTTGTGGAGACGAGATGAGTTCTGCTGGGTGCCTCACCAAAACCCCTATGCTCGTATTGGAATCGGGCTTTTGAGGAGACATGCCTGTAAACCAAGGCAATGGATCCTATTATGGCCTAGGGTCCTGTCTGGTTCAATCTTCTCCTCTGGGGACATCCATTTATGGTATGAGTGGAGGTAGATTATCAGCTGGTGTCAGACAGCCCTTGTTTGTTCCGGGCGACCTACACGATTGGGATGGCCTCAGGGACTTTGGAGGTTTCTCCTAATTTGTACGATTTTGGACAATGGAATGGGCAGAATTCCCATGAATTGGTAGGCACAGTCCTAATGTGTGGCTCCAGGGGCCCCAGCCTGGACGGTGTGTGGCCCTGGACTTTGAGGACAGAAGTCTGAAAACACAAACTCAGCTTAGGTGTGGGGATGTAGGTATGGCAGGCCCGATCTACAAACCATGAGAAGAACTCTTCAGGATATGAAGAAAGTGCGAGTCTGAGGCGCTTGCTCACGTTTTTGTCTCTGGATTTTTGTATCAGCGATAGCACAATCTACAGACCTGAATCGAGATCTCGTGCATCTGAAGTCAGGGCGAGGCACAGACGATCGCTCAAGTTGGTGTTTCTGTCCCTGATGGCCCCTTCACGAAGGGGCGGCATCACGAGGCCATGGGGGTTTTCCCAAGATGGGATTTGTGAGAAGCTCCAAACTGCAAAGTGTCTTCTGCAGGACAATTGAGACCTGTTGTTTGGCTCCAGGCCAATGATTCTGAGCAGGGTTCTAAGGATGCATGGCTTGGTAGCCCACCTCGCATTCCAATTGTCTCCTAGAAACAAGACAGGTTAGATCTGCTGGATCTGGGGGAGCAACCGAGGAGGCTGAGTTGAAATGGACTCTCCTATGGATGGGTCCTAATGTGCTTTTGTGTCTATGGAGACCTTGGAATGAAGCGGTGGCACTGGGGCCCTGAAGGGTTCTCCTAAACAGAGGCTTTGACACAGCTCCAACGTGCAAGTTTCCCATGGGTAGATGAGATGTTTTCTGATGGGTGAGTCAAGAAACAGCCATATGCTGGTTTTGAAATCCAGGCCTCTGAGTAGAGATGCCTGGAAACCAAAGCAATGGATATGATTAGTGCCTAGGGGCCTGTTCTTTCCTTTTTACCTCTGGGGACATCTGTCTATGGGTCTGAGTACAGGTAGGTGCTCAGATGGGCTCAGATTGCCCCTGTTTTACCTGGGAAGCCACCGCTAATGAGATGGATCATGGACTTTGGAGGTTTATCCTATTAGAAGGGATGTGGCCATTGGAATGGGCACACAAAATTCCCTTGGAGAGGGCAAGTACAGTCCTCAGGTTTGGCTCCAGGGGCCTGAGCCTGTAGGTTGTGTAGGCCAGGGCTGTTTGGACAGTTGTCTGAAAACACAAACTTGGCTTATGTTTGTGGTCATACGTATGGCAGGACTTATCTACAGACCATGAGGAGGACATTTCGGGATTTGAGAAAAGGGCGAGTGTGAGGCTCTTGCTCAAGTTTTTGTCTCTGGATATCGTGTCACTCATGGTCGTGAAATTTCTGGGTGACTTCATGGGAAATGGACGAGTCTTACTCCCTGGTGGTTTGGCCCAGTCCAAAGCGTTTGGGGTCACTCTGTGGGATGGAAGAAGTCCGTTTTTTTTTTTTTTGATGTTGTTTTCTTTTTAACCTCAGGTGTCCCACCAAATGAGGGATTCCAGAGTAGAGCCCTGGGGGGGGGGTCACTGGACAATTAGAAATCTGGTTAAAAATTGGGGCCTAGGGACATATCAAGGCCATTATGACATCTAATGGTCCAGTCCCTGAGCGGACTTACTAGAGGACAGGACTCATGCTGAGGGTCACAATGCGTGTTTATGCCCTTGTCGCACTCAAGAATGGGCGGGGCCTCAGGGTGAATGCTGTTTTCTCCTACACTGAACGTTGGACGATGTGCCAACCACAAGGTTTCTTACCATGGGTAAGGAGGTGTTCTGATTTCTGCATCACACTCACCCCTGGGCAGTGATTGGAGATAATGTCTCGGTTCTGAGGCCTGAAAACTGAGGTAGGGAAGAGATGATGACCTAAGGCCATGGCGGGTTTTATGTGCTCAGTGTGCGGTCTGCTTTCCGGGTGTTGGTCAGGAGGTCCGGGCTCAGGTTGTGTCCGACAGTGCATTAGTGCCCAGGTTAGACTATATAATTTGGGTGAAGTCGAGTGCTGTGGAGGTTTATCCTCATTGAAGTTGCCTGGGCAGCTCATGAGGCAATAATTTTTCTCTAGAGGGCAGGCAGAGTGCTGCATTGTGGGTCCGGAATTGCCAAACATGAGGACTTCGGGGCCAGGAGTGTGAGGACGGAAGTCCGAGAAGACAAGCTAGACTTGGGTTTCAGGGCGAGGGCACGGCAGGTACCCCCTGCAGATCTGAACCAATACTCATGAATCTGAATTCAGGGCGAGGATCAGACGTTGGCTCAGTTTGGAGTTTCCGTGCATGACGGCCGCTTCATGAAGTGTGCGGAATCTCGAGGCCATTGAGGTTTTCCCACGTTGGGAGTTGTGGGATGCCCCCTTCAAGGATTCCTTCTGTGGGACAATTGAGACCTGTTGCACAGCTCCAGGACATCCCATATGGAATGACTCCAGAGCACCGTTCGAGGGTGGATGCCTGGGAAGCCCGCCTCGCATTCCAATTGTCTCCTAGCAACAAGACAGTTTAGATCTGATGGCTCTGCGGGAGCAACCGGTGTAGCTGAGTTGAAATGGACTTTCCTGAGGATGGGTCCTAATGTGTTTTTGTGTCCCTGAGGGCCTGGGAATGGAGCGGTGGCACCGGGACCCTGAAGTACTCTCCTATGCTTTGGACATGGCTCCCATTCACAGGTTTCCTTGTGGAGACGAGATGAGTTCTGCTGGGTGCCTCACCAAAACCCCTATGCTCGTATTGGAATCGGGCTTTTGAGGAGACATGCCTGTAAACCAAGGCAATGGATCCTATTATGGCCTAGGGTCCTGTCTGGTTCAATCTTCTCCTCTGGGGACATCCATTTATGGTATGAGTGGAGGTAGATTATCAGCTGGTGTCAGACAGCCCTTGTTTGTTCCGGGCGACCTACACGATTGGGATGGCCTCAGGGACTTTGGAGGTTTCTCCTAATTTGTACGATTTTGGACAATGGAATGGGCAGAATTCCCATGAATTGGTAGGCACAGTCCTAATGTGTGGCTCCAGGGGCCCCAGCCTGGACGGTGTGTGGCCCTGGACTTTGAGGACAGAAGTCTGAAAACACAAACTCAGCTTAGGTGTGGGGATGTAGGTATGGCAGGCCCGATCTACAAACCATGAGAAGAACTCTTCAGGATATGAAGAAAGTGCGAGTCTGAGGCGCTTGCTCACGTTTTTGTCTCTGGATTTTTGTATCAGCGATAGCACAATCTACAGACCTGAATCGAGATCTCGTGCATCTGAAGTCAGGGCGAGGCACAGACGATCGCTCAAGTTGGTGTTTCTGTCCCTGATGGCCCCTTCACGAAGGGGCGGCATCACGAGGCCATGGGGGTTTTCCCAAGATGGGATTTGTGAGAAGCTCCAAACTGCAAAGTGTCTTCTGCAGGACAATTGAGACCTGTTGTTTGGCTCCAGGCCAATGATTCTGAGCAGGGTTCTAAGGATGCATGGCTTGGTAGCCCACCTCGCATTCCAATTGTCTCCTAGAAACAAGACAGGTTAGATCTGCTGGATCTGGGGGAGCAACCGAGGAGGCTGAGTTGAAATGGACTCTCCTATGGATGGGTCCTAATGTGCTTTTGTGTCTATGGAGACCTTGGAATGAAGCGGTGGCACTGGGGCCCTGAAGGGTTCTCCTAAACAGAGGCTTTGACACAGCTCCAACGTGCAAGTTTCCCATGGGTAGATGAGATGTTTTCTGATGGGTGAGTCAAGAAACAGCCATATGCTGGTTTTGAAATCCAGGCCTCTGAGTAGAGATGCCTGGAAACCAAAGCAATGGATATGATTAGTGCCTAGGGGCCTGTTCTTTCCTTTTTACCTCTGGGGACATCTGTCTATGGGTCTGAGTACAGGTAGGTGCTCAGATGGGCTCAGATTGCCCCTGTTTTACCTGGGAAGCCACCGCTAATGAGATGGATCATGGACTTTGGAGGTTTATCCTATTAGAAGGGATGTGGCCATTGGAATGGGCACACAAAATTCCCTTGGAGAGGGCAAGTACAGTCCTCAGGTTTGGCTCCAGGGGCCTGAGCCTGTAGGTTGTGTAGGCCAGGGCTGTTTGGACAGTTGTCTGAAAACACAAACTTGGCTTATGTTTGTGGTCATACGTATGGCAGGACTTATCTACAGACCATGAGGAGGACATTTCGGGATTTGAGAAAAGGGCGAGTGTGAGGCTCTTGCTCAAGTTTTTGTCTCTGGATATCGTGTCACTCATGGTCGTGAAATTTCTGGGTGACTTCATGGGAAATGGACGAGTCTTACTCCCTGGTGGTTTGGCCCAGTCCAAAGCGTTTGGGGTCACTCTGTGGGATGGAAGAAGTCCGTTTTTTTTTTTTGATGTTGTTTTCTTTTTAACCTCAGGTGTCCCACCAAATGAGGGATTCCAGAGTAGAGCCCTGGGGGGGGGGTCACTGGACAATTAGAAATCTGGTTAAAAATTGGGGCCTAGGGACATATCAAGCCCATTATGACATCTAATGGTCCAGTCCCTGAGCGGACTTACTAGAGGACAGGACTCATGCTGAGGGTCACAATGCGTGTTTATGCCCTTGTCGCACTCAAGAATGGGCGGGGCCTCAGGGTGAATGCTGTTTTCTCCTACACTGAACGTTGGACGATGTGCCAACCACAAGGTTTCTTACCATGGGTAAGGAGGTGTTCTGATTTCTGCATCACACTCACCCCTGGGCAGTGATTGGAGATAATGTCTCGGTTCTGAGGCCTGAAAACTGAGGTAGGGAAGAGATGATGACCTAAGGCCATGGCGGGTTTTATGTGCTCAGTGTGCGGTCTGCTTTCCGGGTGTTGGTCAGGAGGTCCGGGCTCAGGTTGTGTCCGACAGTGCATTAGTGCCCAGGTTAGACTATATAATTTGGGTGAAGTCGAGTGCTGTGGAGGTTTATCCTCATTGAAGTTGCCTGGGCAGCTCATGAGGCAATAATTTTTCTCTAGAGGGCAGGCAGAGTGCTGCATTGTGGGTCCGGAATTGCCAAACATGAGGACTTCGGGGCCAGGAGTGTGAGGACGGAAGTCCGAGAAGACAAGCTAGACTTGGGTTTCAGGGCGAGGGCACGGCAGGTACCCCCTGCAGATATGAACCAATACTCATGAATCTGAATTCAGGGCGAGGATCAGACGTTGGCTCAGTTTGGAGTTTCCGTGCATGACGGCCGCTTCATGAAGTGTGCGGAATCTCGAGGCCATTGAGGTTTTCCCACGTTGGGAGTTGTGGGATGCCCCCTTCAAGGATTCCTTCTGTGGGACAATTGAGACCTGTTGCACAGCTCCAGGACATCCCATATGGAATGACTCCAGAGCACCGTTCGAGGGTGGATGCCTGGGAAGCCCGCCTCGCATTCCAATTGTCTCCTAGCAACAAGACAGTTTAGATCTGATGGCTCTGCGGGAGCAACCGGTGTAGCTGAGTTGAAATGGACTTTCCTGAGGATGGGTCCTAATGTGTTTTTGTGTCCCTGAGGGCCTGGGAATGGAGCGGTGGCACCGGGACCCTGAAGTACTCTCCTATGCTTTGGACATGGCTCCCATTCACAGGTTTCCTTGTGGAGACGAGATGAGTTCTGCTGGGTGCCTCACCAAAACCCCTATGCTCGTATTGGAATCGGGCTTTTGAGGAGACATGCCTGTAAACCAAGGCAATGGATCCTATTATGGCCTAGGGTCCTGTCTGGTTCAATCTTCTCCTCTGGGGACATCCATTTATGGTATGAGTGGAGGTAGATTATCAGCTGGTGTCAGACAGCCCTTGTTTGTTCCGGGCGACCTACACGATTGGGATGGCCTCAGGGACTTTGGAGGTTTCTCCTAATTTGTACGATTTTGGACAATGGAATGGGCAGAATTCCCATGAATTGGTAGGCACAGTCCTAATGTGTGGCTCCAGGGGCCCCAGCCTGGACGGTGTGTGGCCCTGGACTTTGAGGACAGAAGTCTGAAAACACAAACTCAGCTTAGGTGTGGGGATGTAGGTATGGCAGGCCCGATCTACAAACCATGAGAAGAACTCTTCAGGATATGAAGAAAGTGCGAGTCTGAGGCGCTTGCTCACGTTTTTGTCTCTGGATTTTTGTATCAGCGATAGCACAATCTACAGACCTGAATCGAGATCTCGTGCATCTGAAGTCAGGGCGAGGCACAGACGATCGCTCAAGTTGGTGTTTCTGTCCCTGATGGCCCCTTCACGAAGGGGCGGCATCACGAGGCCATGGGGGTTTTCCCAAGATGGGATTTGTGAGAAGCTCCAAACTGCAAAGTGTCTTCTGCAGGACAATTGAGACCTGTTGTTTGGCTCCAGGCCAATGATTCTGAGCAGGGTTCTAAGGATGCATGGCTTGGTAGCCCACCTCGCATTCCAATTGTCTCCTAGAAACAAGACAGGTTAGATCTGCTGGATCTGGGGGAGCAACCGAGGAGGCTGAGTTGAAATGGACTCTCCTATGGATGGGTCCTAATGTGCTTTTGTGTCTATGGAGACCTTGGAATGAAGCGGTGGCACTGGGGCCCTGAAGGGTTCTCCTAAACAGAGGCTTTGACACAGCTCCAACGTGCAAGTTTCCCATGGGTAGATGAGATGTTTTCTGATGGGTGAGTCAAGAAACAGCCATATGCTGGTTTTGAAATCCAGGCCTCTGAGTAGAGATGCCTGGAAACCAAAGCAATGGATATGATTAGTGCCTAGGGGCCTGTTCTTTCCTTTTTACCTCTGGGGACATCTGTCTATGGGTCTGAGTACAGGTAGGTGCTCAGATGGGCTCAGATTGCCCCTGTTTTACCTGGGAAGCCACCGCTAATGAGATGGATCATGGACTTTGGAGGTTTATCCTATTAGAAGGGATGTGGCCATTGGAATGGGCACACAAAATTCCCTTGGAGAGGGCAAGTACAGTCCTCAGGTTTGGCTCCAGGGGCCTGAGCCTGTAGGTTGTGTAGGCCAGGGCTGTTTGGACAGTTGTCTGAAAACACAAACTTGGCTTATGTTTGTGGTCATACGTATGGCAGGACTTATCTACAGACCATGAGGAGGACATTTCGGGATTTGAGAAAAGGGCGAGTGTGAGGCTCTTGCTCAAGTTTTTGTCTCTGGATATCGTGTCACTCATGGTCGTGAAATTTCTGGGTGACTTCATGGGAAATGGACGAGTCTTACTCCCTGGTGGTTTGGCCCAGTCCAAAGCGTTTGGGGTCACTCTGTGGGATGGAAGAAGTCCGTTTTTTTTTTTTTTTGATGTTGTTTTCTTTTTAACCTCAGGTGTCCCACCAAATGAGGGATTCCAGAGTAGAGCCCTGGGGGGGGGGGTCACTGGACAATTAGAAATCTGGTTAAAAATTGGGGCCTAGGGACATATCAAGCCCATTATGACATCTAATGGTCCAGTCCCTGAGCGGACTTACTAGAGGACAGGACTCATGCTGAGGGTCACAATGCGTGTTTATGCCCTTGTCGCACTCAAGAATGGGCGGGGCCTCAGGGTGAATGCTGTTTTCTCCTACACTGAACGTTGGACGATGTGCCAACCACAAGGTTTCTTACCATGGGTAAGGAGGTGTTCTGATTTCTGCATCACACTCACCCCTGGGCAGTGATTGGAGATAATGTCTCGGTTCTGAGGCCTGAAAACTGAGGTAGGGAAGAGATGATGACCTAAGGCCATGGCGGGTTTTATGTGCTCAGTGTGCGGTCTGCTTTCCGGGTGTTGGTCAGGAGGTCCGGGCTCAGGTTGTGTCCGACAGTGCATTAGTGCCCAGGTTAGACTATATAATTTGGGTGAAGTCGAGTGCTGTGGAGGTTTATCCTCATTGAAGTTGCCTGGGCAGCTCATGAGGCAATAATTTTTCTCTAGAGGGCAGGCAGAGTGCTGCATTGTGGGTCCGGAATTGCCAAACATGAGGACTTCGGGCCAGGAGTGTGAGGACGGAAGTCCGAGAAGACAAGCTAGACTTGGGTTTCAGGGCGAGGGCACGGCAGGTACCCCCTGCAGATCTGAACCAATACTCATGAATCTGAATTCAGGGCGAGGATCAGACGTTGGCTCAGTTTGGAGTTTCCGTGCATGACGGCCGCTTCATGAAGTGTGCGGAATCTCGAGGCCATTGAGGTTTTCCCACGTTGGGAGTTGTGGGATGCCCCCTTCAAGGATTCCTTCTGTGGGACAATTGAGACCTGTTGCACAGCTCCAGGACATCCCATATGGAATGACTCCAGAGCACCGTTCGAGGGTGGATGCCTGGGAAGCCCGCCTCGCATTCCAATTGTCTCCTAGCAACAAGACAGTTTAGATCTGATGGCTCTGCGGGAGCAACCGGTGTAGCTGAGTTGAAATGGACTTTCCTGAGGATGGGTCCTAATGTGTTTTTGTGTCCCTGAGGGCCTGGGAATGGAGCGGTGGCACCGGGACCCTGAAGTACTCTCCTATGCTTTGGACATGGCTCCCATTCACAGGTTTCCTTGTGGAGACGAGATGAGTTCTGCTGGGTGCCTCACCAAAACCCCTATGCTCGTATTGGAATCGGGCTTTTGAGGAGACATGCCTGTAAACCAAGGCAATGGATCCTATTATGGCCTAGGGTCCTGTCTGGTTCAATCTTCTCCTCTGGGGACATCCATTTATGGTATGAGTGGAGGTAGATTATCAGCTGGTGTCAGACAGCCCTTGTTTGTTCCGGGCGACCTACACGATTGGGATGGCCTCAGGGACTTTGGAGGTTTCTCCTAATTTGTACGATTTTGGACAATGGAATGGGCAGAATTCCCATGAATTGGTAGGCACAGTCCTAATGTGTGGCTCCAGGGGCCCCAGCCTGGACGGTGTGTGGCCCTGGACTTTGAGGACAGAAGTCTGAAAACACAAACTCAGCTTAGGTGTGGGGATGTAGGTATGGCAGGCCCGATCTACAAACCATGAGAAGAACTCTTCAGGATATGAAGAAAGTGCGAGTCTGAGGCGCTTGCTCACGTTTTTGTCTCTGGATTTTTGTATCAGCGATAGCACAATCTACAGACCTGAATCGAGATCTCGTGCATCTGAAGTCAGGGCGAGGCACAGACGATCGCTCAAGTTGGTGTTTCTGTCCCTGATGGCCCCTTCACGAAGGGGCGGCATCACGAGGCCATGGGGGTTTTCCCAAGATGGGATTTGTGAGAAGCTCCAAACTGCAAAGTGTCTTCTGCAGGACAATTGAGACCTGTTGTTTGGCTCCAGGCCAATGATTCTGAGCAGGGTTCTAAGGATGCATGGCTTGGTAGCCCACCTCGCATTCCAATTGTCTCCTAGAAACAAGACAGGTTAGATCTGCTGGATCTGGGGGAGCAACCGAGGAGGCTGAGTTGAAATGGACTCTCCTATGGATGGGTCCTAATGTGCTTTTGTGTCTATGGAGACCTTGGAATGAAGCGGTGGCACTGGGGCCCTGAAGGGTTCTCCTAAACAGAGGCTTTGACACAGCTCCAACGTGCAAGTTTCCCATGGGTAGATGAGATGTTTTCTGATGGGTGAGTCAAGAAACAGCCATATGCTGGTTTTGAAATCCAGGCCTCTGAGTAGAGATGCCTGGAAACCAAAGCAATGGATATGATTAGTGCCTAGGGGCCTGTTCTTTCCTTTTTACCTCTGGGGACATCTGTCTATGGGTCTGAGTACAGGTAGGTGCTCAGATGGGCTCAGATTGCCCCTGTTTTACCTGGGAAGCCGCCGCTAATGAGATGGATCATGGACTTTGGAGGTTTATCCTATTAGAAGGGATGTGGCCATTGGAATGGGCACACAAAATTCCCTTGGAGAGGGCAAGTACAGTCCTCAGGTTTGGCTCCAGGGGCCTGAGCCTGTAGGTTGTGTAGGCCAGGGCTGTTTGGACAGTTGTCTGAAAACACAAACTTGGCTTATGTTTGTGGTCATACGTATGGCAGGACTTATCTACAGACCATGAGGAGGACATTTCGGGATTTGAGAAAAGGGCGAGTGTGAGGCTCTTGCTCAAGTTTTTGTCTCTGGATATCGTGTCACTCATGGTCGTGAAATTTCTGGGTGACTTCATGGGAAATGGACGAGTCTTACTCCCTGGTGGTTTGGCCCAGTCCAAAGCGTTTGGGGTCACTCTGTGGGATGGAAGAAGTCCGTTTTTTTTTTTTTTTGATGTTGTTTTCTTTTTAACCTCAGGTGTCCCACCAAATGAGGGATTCCAGAGTAGAGCCCTGGGGGGGGGGTCACTGGACAATTAGAAATCTGGTTAAAAATTGGGGCCTAGGGACATATCAAGCCCATTATGACATCTAATGGTCCAGTCCCTGAGCGGACTTACTAGAGGACAGGACTCATGCTGAGGGTCACAATGCGTGTTTATGCCCTTGTCGCACTCAAGAATGGGCGGGGCCTCAGGGTGAATGCTGTTTTCTCCTACACTGAACGTTGGACGATGTGCCAACCACAAGGTTTCTTACCATGGGTAAGGAGGTGTTCTGATTTCTGCATCACACTCACCCCTGGGCAGTGATTGGAGATAATGTCTCGGTTCTGAGGCCTGAAAACTGAGGTAGGGAAGAGATGATGACCTAAGGCCATGGCGGGTTTTATGTGCTCAGTGTGCGGTCTGCTTTCCGGGTGTTGGTCAGGAGGTCCGGGCTCAGGTTGTGTCCGACAGTGCATTAGTGCCCAGGTTAGACTATATAATTTGGGTGAAGTCGAGTGCTGTGGAGGTTTATCCTCATTGAAGTTGCCTGGGCAGCTCATGAGGCAATAATTTTTCTCTAGAGGGCAGGCAGAGTGCTGCATTGTGGGTCCGGAATTGCCAAACATGAGGACTTCGGGGCCAGGAGTGTGAGGACGGAAGTCCGAGAAGACAAGCTAGACTTGGGTTTCAGGGCGAGGGCACGGCAGGTACCCCCTGCAGATCTGAACCAATACTCATGAATCTGAATTCAGGGCGAGGATCAGACGTTGGCTCAGTTTGGAGTTTCTGTGCATGACGGCCGCTTCATGAAGTGTGCGGAATCTCGAGGCCATTGAGGTTTTCCCACGTTGGGAGTTGTGGGATGCCCCCTTCAAGGATTCCTTCTGTGGGACAATTGAGACCTGTTGCACAGCTCCAGGACATCCCATATGGAATGACTCCAGAGCACCGTTCGGGGGTGGATGCCTGGGAAGCCCGCCTCGCATTCCAATTGTCTCCTAGCAACAAGACAGTTTAGATCTGATGGCTCTGCGGGAGCAACCGGTGTAGCTGAGTTGAAATGGACTTTCCTGAGGATGGGTCCTAATGTGTTTTTGTGTCCCTGAGGGCCTGGGAATGGAGCGGTGGCACCGGGACCCTGAAGTACTCTCCTATGCTTTGGACATGGCTCCCATTCACAGGTTTCCTTGTGGAGACGAGATGAGTTCTGCTGGGTGCCTCACCAAAACCCCTATGCTCGTATTGGAATCGGGCTTTTGAGGAGACATGCCTGTAAACCAAGGCAATGGATCCTATTATGGCCTAGGGTCCTGTCTGGTTCAATCTTCTCCTCTGGGGACATCCATTTATGGTATGAGTGGAGGTAGATTATCAGCTGGTGTCAGACAGCCCTTGTTTGTTCCGGGCGACCTACACGATTGGGATGGCCTCAGGGACTTTGGAGGTTTCTCCTAATTTGTACGATTTTGGACAATGGAATGGGCAGAATTCCCATGAATTGGTAGGCACAGTCCTAATGTGTGGCTCCAGGGGCCCCAGCCTGGACGGTGTGTGGCCCTGGACTTTGAGGACAGAAGTCTGAAAACACAAACTCAGCTTAGGTGTGGGGATGTAGGTATGGCAGGCCCGATCTACAAACCATGAGAAGAACTCTTCAGGATATGAAGAAAGTGCGAGTCTGAGGCGCTTGCTCACGTTTTTGTCTCTGGATTTTTGTATCAGCGATAGCACAATCTACAGACCTGAATCGAGATCTCGTGCATCTGAAGTCAGGGCGAGGCACAGACGATCGCTCAAGTTGGTGTTTCTGTCCCTGATGGCCCCTTCACGAAGGGGCGGCATCACGAGGCCATGGGGGTTTTCCCAAGATGGGATTTGTGAGAAGCTCCAAACTGCAAAGTGTCTTCTGAAGGACAATTGAGACCTGTTGTTTGGCTCCAGGCCAATGATTCTGAGCAGGGTTCTAAGGATGCATGGCTTGGTAGCCCACCTCGCATTCCAATTGTCTCCTAGAAACAAGACAGGTTAGATCTGCTGGATCTGGGGGAGCAACCGAGGAGGCTGAGTTGAAATGGACTCTCCTATGGATGGGTCCTAATGTGCTTTTGTGTCTATGGAGACCTTGGAATGAAGCGGTGGCACTGGGGCCCTGAAGGGTTCTCCTAAACAGAGGCTTTGACACAGCTCCAACGTGCAAGTTTCCCATGGGTAGATGAGATGTTTTCTGATGGGTGAGTCAAGAAACAGCCATATGCTGGTTTTGAAATCCAGGCCTCTGAGTAGAGATGCCTGGAAACCAAAGCAATGGATATGATTAGTGCCTAGGGGCCTGTTCTTTCCTTTTTACCTCTGGGGACATCTGTCTATGGGTCTGAGTACAGGTAGGTGCTCAGATGGGCTCAGATTGCCCCTGTTTTACCTGGGAAGCCACCGCTAATGAGATGGATCATGGACTTTGGAGGTTTATCCTATTAGAAGGGATGTGGCCATTGGAATGGGCACACAAAATTCCCTTGGAGAGGGCAAGTACAGTCCTCAGGTTTGGCTCCAGGGGCCTGAGCCTGTAGGTTGTGTAGGCCAGGGCTGTTTGGACAGTTGTCTGAAAACACAAACTTGGCTTATGTTTGTGGTCATACGTATGGCAGGACTTATCTACAGACCATGAGGAGGACATTTCGGGATTTGAGAAAAGGGCGAGTGTGAGGCTCTTGCTCAAGTTTTTGTCTCTGGATATCGTGTCACTCATGGTCGTGAAATTTCTGGGTGACTTCATGGGAAATGGACGAGTCTTACTCCCTGGTGGTTTGGCCCAGTCCAAAGCGTTTGGGGTCACTCTGTGGGATGGAAGAAGTCCGTTTTTTTTTTTTTTTGATGTTGTTTTCTTTTTAACCTCAGGTGTCCCACCAAATGAGGGATTCCAGAGTAGAGCCCTGGGGGGGGGGTCACTGGACAATTAGAAATCTGGTTAAAAATTGGGGCCTAGGGACATATCAAGCCCATTATGACATCTAATGGTCCAGTCCCTGAGCGGACTTACTAGAGGACAGGACTCATGCTGAGGGTCACAATGCGTGTTTATGCCCTTGTCGCACTCAAGAATGGGCGGGGCCTCAGGGTGAATGCTGTTTTCTCCTACACTGAACGTTGGACGATGTGCCAACCACAAGGTTTCTTACCATGGGTAAGGAGGTGTTCTGATTTCTGCATCACACTCACCCCTGGGCAGTGATTGGAGATAATGTCTCGGTTCTGAGGCCTGAAAACTGAGGTAGGGAAGAGATGATGACCTAAGGCCATGGCGGGTTTTATGTGCTCAGTGTGCGGTCTGCTTTCCGGGTGTTGGTCAGGAGGTCCGGGCTCAGGTTGTGTCCGACAGTGCATTAGTGCCCAGGTTAGACTATATAATTTGGGTGAAGTCGAGTGCTGTGGAGGTTTATCCTCATTGAAGTTGCCTGGGCAGCTCATGAGGCAATAATTTTTCTCTAGAGGGCAGGCAGAGTGCTGCATTGTGGGTCCGGAATTGCCAAACATGAGGACTTCGGGGCCAGGAGTGTGAGGACGGAAGTCCGAGAAGACAAGCTAGACTTGGGTTTCAGGGCGAGGGCACGGCAGGTACCCCCTGCAGATCTGAACCAATACTCATGAATCTGAATTCAGGGCGAGGATCAGACGTTGGCTCAGTTTGGAGTTTCCGTGCATGACGGCCGCTTCATGAAGTGTGCGGAATCTCGAGGCCATTGAGGTTTTCCCACGTTGGGAGTTGTGGGATGCCCCCTTCAAGGATTCCTTCTGCGGGACAATTGAGACCTGTTGCACAGCTCCAGGACATCCCATATGGAATGACTCCAGAGCACCGTTCGGGGGTGGATGCCTGGGAAGCCCGCCTCGCATTCCAATTGTCTCCTAGCAACAAGACAGTTTAGATCTGATGGCTCTGCGGGAGCAACCGGTGTAGCTGAGTTGAAATGGACTTTCCTGAGGATGGGTCCTAATGTGTTTTTGTGTCCCTGAGGGCCTGGGAATGGAGCGGTGGCACCGGGACCCTGAAGTACTCTCCTATGCTTTGGACATGGCTCCCATTCACAGGTTTCCTTGTGGAGACGAGATGAGTTCTGCTGGGTGCCTCACCAAAACCCCTATGCTCGTATTGGAATCGGGCTTTTGAGGAGACATGCCTGTAAACCAAGGCAATGGATCCTATTATGGCCTAGGGTCCTGTCTGGTTCAATCTTCTCCTCTGGGGACATCCATTTATGGTATGAGTGGAGGTAGATTATCAGCTGGTGTCAGACAGCCCTTGTTTGTTCCGGGCGACCTACACGATTGGGATGGCCTCAGGGACTTTGGAGGTTTCTCCTAATTTGTACGATTTTGGACAATGGAATGGGCAGAATTCCCATGAATTGGTAGGCACAGTCCTAATGTGTGGCTCCAGGGGCCCCAGCCTGGACGGTGTGTGGCCCTGGACTTTGAGGACAGAAGTCTGAAAACACAAACTCAGCTTAGGTGTGGGGATGTAGGTATGGCAGGCCCGATCTACAAACCATGAGAAGAACTCTTCAGGATATGAAGAAAGTGCGAGTCTGAGGCGCTTGCTCACGTTTTTGTCTCTGGATTTTTGTATCAGCGATAGCACAATCTACAGACCTGAATCGAGATCTCGTGCATCTGAAGTCAGGGCGAGGCACAGACGATCGCTCAAGTTGGTGTTTCTGTCCCTGATGGCCCCTTCACGAAGGGGCGGCATCACGAGGCCATGGGGGTTTTCCCAAGATGGGATTTGTGAGAAGCTCCAAACTGCAAAGTGTCTTCTGCAGGACAATTGAGACCTGTTGTTTGGCTCCAGGCCAATGATTCTGAGCAGGGTTCTAAGGATGCATGGCTTGGTAGCCCACCTCGCATTCCAATTGTCTCCTAGAAACAAGACAGGTTAGATCTGCTGGATCTGGGGGAGCAACCGAGGAGGCTGAGTTGAAATGGACTCTCCTATGGATGGGTCCTAATGTGCTTTTGTGTCTATGGAGACCTTGGAATGAAGCGGTGGCACTGGGGCCCTGAAGGGTTCTCCTAAACAGAGGCTTTGACACAGCTCCAACGTGCAAGTTTCCCATGGGTAGATGAGATGTTTTCTGATGGGTGAGTCAAGAAACAGCCATATGCTGTTTTGAAATCCAGGCCTCTGAGTAGAGATGCCTGGAAACCAAAGCAATGGATATGATTAGTGCCTAGGGGCCTGTTCTTTCCTTTTTACCTCTGGGGACATCTGTCTATGGGTCTGAGTACAGGTAGGTGCTCAGATGGGCTCAGATTGCCCCTGTTTTACCTGGGAAGCCACCGCTAATGAGATGGATCATGGACTTTGGAGGTTTATCCTATTAGAAGGGATGTGGCCATTGGAATGGGCACACAAAATTCCCTTGGAGAGGGCAAGTACAGTCCTCAGGTTTGGCTCCAGGGGCCTGATCCTGTAGGTTGTGTAGGCCAGGGCTGTTTGGACAGTTGTCTGAAAACACAAACTTGGCTTATGTTTGTGGTCATACGTATGGCAGGACTTATCTACAGACCATGAGGAGGACATTTCGGGATTTGAGAAAAGGGCGAGTGTGAGGCTCTTGCTCAAGTTTTTGTCTCTGGATATCGTGTCACTCATGGTCGTGAAATTTCTGGGTGACTTCATGGGAAATGGACGAGTCTTACTCCCTGGTGGTTTGGCCCAGTCCAAAGCGTTTGGGGTCACTCTGTGGGATGGAAGAAGTCCGTTTTTTTTTTTTTTGATGTTGTTTTCTTTTTAACCTCAGGTGTCCCACCAAATGAGGGATTCCAGAGTAGAGCCCTGGGGGGGGGTCACTGGACAATTAGAAATCTGGTTAAAAATTGGGGCCTAGGGACATATCAAGCCCATTATGACATCTAATGGTCCAGTCCCTGAGCGGACTTACTAGAGGACAGGACTCATGCTGAGGGTCACAATGCGTGTTTATGCCCTTGTCGCACTCAAGAATGGGCGGGGCCTCAGGGTGAATGCTGTTTTCTCCTACACTGAACGTTGGACGATGTGCCAACCACAAGGTTTCTTACCATGGGTAAGGAGGTGTTCTGATTTCTGCATCACACTCACCCCTGGGCAGTGATTGGAGATAATGTCTCGGTTCTGAGGCCTGAAAACTGAGGTAGGGAAGAGATGATGACCTAAGGCCATGGCGGGTTTTATGTGCTCAGTGTGCGGTCTGCTTTCCGGGTGTTGGTCAGGAGGTCCGGGCTCAGGTTGTGTCCGACAGTGCATTAGTGCCCAGGTTAGACTATATAATTTGGGTGAAGTCGAGTGCTGTGGAGGTTTATCCTCATTGAAGTTGCCTGGGCAGCTCATGAGGCAATAATTTTTCTCTAGAGGGCAGGCAGAGTGCTGCATTGTGGGTCCGGAATTGCCAAACATGAGGACTTCGGGGCCAGGAGTGTGAGGACGGAAGTCCGAGAAGACAAGCTAGACTTGGGTTTCAGGGCGAGGGCACGGCAGGTACCCCCTGCAGATCTGAACCAATACTCATGAATCTGAATTCAGGGCGAGGATCAGACGTTGGCTCAGTTTGGAGTTTCCGTGCATGACGGCCGCTTCATGAAGTGTGCGGAATCTCGAGGCCATTGAGGTTTTCCCACGTTGGGAGTTGTGGGATGCCCCCTTCAAGGATTCCTTCTGTGGGACAATTGAGACCTGTTGCACAGCTCCAGGACATCCCATATGGAATGACTCCAGAGCACCGTTCGGGGGTGGATGCCTGGGAAGCCCGCCTCGCATTCCAATTGTCTCCTAGCAACAAGACAGTTTAGATCTGATGGCTCTGCGGGAGCAACCGGTGTAGCTGAGTTGAAATGGACTTTCCTGAGGATGGGTCCTAATGTGTTTTTGTGTCCCTGAGGGCCTGGTTATGGAGCGGTGGCACCGGGACCCTGAAGTACTCTCCTATGCTTTGGACATGGCTCCCATTCACAGGTTTCCTTGTGGAGACGAGATGAGTTCTGCTGGGTGCCTCACCAAAACCCCTATGCTCGTATTGGAATCGGGCTTTTGAGGAGACATGCCTGTAAACCAAGGCAATGGATCCTATTATGGCCTAGGGTCCTGTCTGGTTCAATCTTCTCCTCTGGGGACATCCATTTATGGTATGAGTGGAGGTAGATTATCAGCTGGTGTCAGACAGCCCTTGTTTGTTCCGGGCGACCTACACGATTGGGATGGCCTCAGGGACTTTGGAGGTTTCTCCTAATTTGTACGATTTTGGACAATGGAATGGGCAGAATTCCCATGAATTGGTAGGCACAGTCCTAATGTGTGGCTCCAGGGGCCCCAGCCTGGACGGTGTGTGGCCCTGGACTTTGAGGACAGAAGTCTGAAAACACAAACTCAGCTTAGGTGTGGGGATGTAGGTATGGCAGGCCCGATCTACAAACCATGAGAAGAACTCTTCAGGATATGAAGAAAGTGCGAGTCTGAGGCGCTTGCTCACGTTTTTGTCTCTGGATTTTTGTATCAGCGATAGCACAATCTACAGACCTGAATCGAGATCTCGTGCATCTGAAGTCAGGGCGAGGCACAGACGATCGCTCAAGTTGGTGTTTCTGTCCCTGATGGCCCCTTCACGAAGGGGCGGCATCACGAGGCCATGGGGGTTTTCCCAAGATGGGATTTGTGAGAAGCTCCAAACTGCAAAGTGTCTTCTGCAGGACAATTGAGACCTGTTGTTTGGCTCCAGGCCAATGATTCTGAGCAGGGTTCTAAGGATGCATGGCTTGGTAGCCCACCTCGCATTCCAATTGTCTCCTAGAAACAAGACAGGTTAGATCTGCTGGATCTGGGGGAGCAACCGAGGAGGCTGAGTTGAAATGGACTCTCCTATGGATGGGTCCTAATGTGCTTTTGTGTCTATGGAGACCTTGGAATGAAGCGGTGGCACTGGGGCCCTGAAGGGTTCTCCTAAACAGAGGCTTTGACACAGCTCCAACGTGCAAGTTTCCCATGGGTAGATGAGATGTTTTCTGATGGGTGAGTCAAGAAACAGCCATATGCTGGTTTTGAAATCCAGGCCTCTGAGTAGAGATGCCTGGAAACCAAAGCAATGGATATGATTAGTGCCTAGGGGCCTGTTCTTTCCTTTTTACCTCTGGGGACATCTGTCTATGGGTCTGAGTACAGGTAGGTGCTCAGATGGGCTCAGATTGCCCCTGTTTTACCTGGGAAGCCACCGCTAATGAGATGGATCATGGACTTTGGAGGTTTATCCTATTAGAAGGGATGTGGCCATTGGAATGGGCACACAAAATTCCCTTGGAGAGGGCAAGTACAGTCCTCAGGTTTGGCTCCAGGGGCCTGAGCCTGTAGGTTGTGTAGGCCAGGGCTGTTTGGACAGTTGTCTGAAAACACAAACTTGGCTTATGTTTGTGGTCATACGTATGGCAGGACTTATCTACAGACCATGAGGAGGACATTTCGGGATTTGAGAAAAGGGCGAGTGTGAGGCTCTTGCTCAAGTTTTTGTCTCTGGATATCGTGTCACTCATGGTCGTGAAATTTCTGGGTGACTTCATGGGAAATGGACGAGTCTTACTCCCTGGTGGTTTGGCCCAGTCCAAAGCGTTTGGGGTCACTCTGTGGGATGGAAGAAGTCCGTTTTTTTTTTTTTTTGATGTTGTTTTCTTTTTAATCTCAGGTGTCCCACCAAATGAGGGATTCCAGAGTAGAGCCCTGGGGGGGGGGGTCACTGGACAATTAGAAATCTGGTTAAAAATTGGGGCCTAGGGACATATCAAGCCCATTATGACATCTAATGGTCCAGTCCCTGAGCGGACTTACTAGAGGACAGGACTCATGCTGAGGGTCACAATGCGTGTTTATGCCCTTGTCGCACTCAAGAATGGGCGGGGCCTCAGGGTGAATGCTGTTTTCTCCTACACTGAACGTTGGACGATGTGCCAACCACAAGGTTTCTTACCATGGGTAAGGAGGTGTTCTGATTTCTGCATCACACTCACCCCTGGGCAGTGATTGGAGATAATGTCTCGGTTCTGAGGCCTGAAAACTGAGGTAGGGAAGAGATGATGACCTAAGGCCATGGCGGGTTTTATGTGCTCAGTGTGCGGTCTGCTTTCCGGGTGTTGGTCAGGAGGTCCGGGCTCAGGTTGTGTCCGACAGTGCATTAGTGCCCAGGTTAGACTATATAATTTGGGTGAAGTCGAGTGCTGTGGAGGTTTATCCTCATTGAAGTTGCCTGGGCAGCTCATGAGGCAATAATTTTTCTCTAGAGGGCAGGCAGAGTGCTGCATTGTGGGTCCGGAATTGCCAAACATGAGGACTTCGGGGCCAGGAGTGTGAGGACGGAAGTCCGAGAAAACAAGCTAGACTTGGGTTTCAGGGCGAGGGCACGGCAGGTACCCCCTGCAGATCTGAACCAATACTCATGAATCTGAATTCAGGGCGAGGATCAGACGTTGGCTCAGTTTGGAGTTTCCGTGCATGACGGCCGCTTCATGAAGTGTGCGGAATCTCGAGGCCATTGAGGTTTTCCCACGTTGGGAGTTGTGGGATGCCCCCTTCAAGGATTCCTTCTGTGGGACAATTGAGACCTGTTGCACAGCTCCAGGACATCCCATATGGAATGACTCCAGAGCACCGTTCGGGGGTGGATGCCTGGGAAGCCCGCCTCGCATTCCAATTGTCTCCTAGCAACAAGACAGTTTAGATCTGATGGCTCTGCGGGAGCAACCGGTGTAGCTGAGTTGAAATGGACTTTCCTGAGGATGGGTCCTAATGTGTTTTTGTGTCCCTGAGGGCCTGGGAATGGAGCGGTGGCACCGGGACCCTGAAGTACTCTCCTATGCTTTGGACATGGCTCCCATTCACAGGTTTCCTTGTGGAGACGAGATGAGTTCTGCTGGGTGCCTCACCAAAACCCCTATGCTCGTATTGGAATCGGGCTTTTGAGGAGACATGCCTGTAAACCAAGGCAATGGATCCTATTATGGCCTAGGGTCCTGTCTGGTTCAATCTTCTCCTCTGGGGACATCCATTTATGGTATGAGTGGAGGTAGATTATCAGCTGGTGTCAGACAGCCCTTGTTTGTTCCGGGCGACCTACACGATTGGGATGGCCTCAGGGACTTTGGAGGTTTCTCCTAATTTGTACGATTTTGGACAATGGAATGGGCAGAATTCCCATGAATTGGTAGGCACAGTCCTAATGTGTGGCTCCAGGGGCCCCAGCCTGGACGGTGTGTGGCCCTGGACTTTGAGGACAGAAGTCTGAAAACACAAACTCAGCTTAGGTGTGGGGATGTAGGTATGGCAGGCCCGATCTACAAACCATGAGAAGAACTCTTCAGGATATGAAGAAAGTGCGAGTCTGAGGCGCTTGCTCACGTTTTTGTCTCTGGATTTTTGTATCAGCGATAGCACAATCTACAGACCTGAATCGAGATCTCGTGCATCTGAAGTCAGGGCGAGGCACAGACGATCGCTCAAGTTGGTGTTTCTGTCCCTGATGGCCCCTTCACGAAGGGGCGGCATCACGAGGCCATGGGGGTTTTCCCAAGATGGGATTTGTGAGAAGCTCCAAACTGCAAAGTGTCTTCTGCAGGACAATTGAGACCTGTTGTTTGGCTCCAGGCCAATGATTCTGAGCAGGGTTCTAAGGATGCATGGCTTGGTAGCCCACCTCGCATTCCAATTGTCTCCTAGAAACAAGACAGGTTAGATCTGCTGGATCTGGGGGAGCAACCGAGGAGGCTGAGTTGAAATGGACTCTCCTATGGATGGGTCCTAATGTGCTTTTGTGTCTATGGAGACCTTGGAATGAAGCGGTGGCACTGGGGCCCTGAAGGGTTCTCCTAAACAGAGGCTTTGACACAGCTCCAACGTGCAAGTTTCCCATGGGTAGATGAGATGTTTTCTGATGGGTGAGTCAAGAAACAGCCATATGCTGGTTTTGAAATCCAGGCCTCTGAGTAGAGATGCCTGGAAACCAAAGCAATGGATATGATTAGTGCCTAGGGGCCTGTTCTTTCCTTTTTACCTCTGGGGACATCTGTCTATGGGTCTGAGTACAGGTAGGTGCTCAGATGGGCTCAGATTGCCCCTGTTTTACCTGGGAAGCCACCGCTAATGAGATGGATCATGGACTTTGGAGGTTTATCCTATTAGAAGGGATGTGGCCATTGGAATGGGCACACAAAATTCCCTTGGAGAGGGCAAGTACAGTCCTCAGGTTTGGCTCCAGGGGCCTGAGCCTGTAGGTTGTGTAGGCCAGGGCTGTTTGGACAGTTGTCTGAAAACACAAACTTGGCTTATGTTTGTGGTCATACGTATGGCAGGACTTATCTACAGACCATGAGGAGGACATTTCGGGATTTGAGAAAAGGGCGAGTGTGAGGCTCTTGCTCAAGTTTTTGTCTCTGGATATCGTGTCACTCATGGTCGTGAAATTTCTGGGTGACTTCATGGGAAATGGACGAGTCTTACTCCCTGGTGGTTTGGCCCAGTCCAAAGCGTTTGGGGTCACTCTGTGGGATGGAAGAAGTCCGTTTTTTTTTTTTTGATGTTGTTTTCTTTTTAACCTCAGGTGTCCCACCAAATGAGGGATTCCAGAGTAGAGCCCTGGGGGGGGGGGTCACTGGACAATTAGAAATCTGGTTAAAAATTGGGGCCTAGGGACATATCAAGCCCATTATGACATCTAATGGTCCAGTCCCTGAGCGGACTTACTAGAGGACAGGACTCATGCTGAGGGTCACAATGCGTGTTTATGCCCTTGTCGCACTCAAGAATGGGCGGGGCCTCAGGGTGAATGCTGTTTTCTCCTACAGTGAACGTTGGACGATGTGCCAACCACAAGGTTTCTTACCATGGGTAAGGAGGTGTTCTGATTTCTGCATCACACTCACCCCTGGGCAGTGATTGGAGATAATGTCTCGGTTCTGAGGCCTGAAAACTGAGGTAGGGAAGAGATGATGACCTAAGGCCATGGCGGGTTTTATGTGCTCAGTGTGCGGTCTGCTTTCCGGGTGTTGGTCAGGAGGTCCGGGCTCAGGTTGTGTCCGACAGTGCATTAGTGCCCAGGTTAGACTATATAATTTGGGTGAAGTCGAGTGCTGTGGAGGTTTATCCTCATTGAAGTTGCCTGGGCAGCTCATGAGGCAATAATTTTTCTCTAGAGGGCAGGCAGAGTGCTGCATTGTGGGTCCGGAATTGCCAAACATGAGGACTTCGGGGCCAGGAGTGTGAGGACGGAAGTCCGAGAAGACAAGCTAGACTTGGGTTTCAGGGCGAGGGCACGGCAGGTACCCCCTGCAGATCTGAACCAATACTCATGCATCTGAATTCAGGGCGAGGATCAGACGTTGGCTCAGTTTGGAGTTTCCGTGCATGACGGCCGCTTCATGAAGTGTGCGGAATCTCGAGGCCATTGAGGTTTTCCCACGTTGGGAGTTGTGGGATGCCCCCTTCAAGGATTCCTTCTGTGGGACAATTGAGACCTGTTGCACAGCTCCAGGACATCCCATATGGAATGACTCCAGAGCACCGTTCGAGGGTGGATGCCTGGGAAGCCCGCCTCGCATTCCAATTGTCTCCTAGCAACAAGACAGTTTAGATCTGATGGCTCTGCGGGAGCAACCGGTGTAGCTGAGTTGAAATGGACTTTCCTGAGGATGGGTCCTAATGTGTTTTTGTGTCCCTGAGGGCCTGGGAATGGAGCGGTGGCACCGGGACCCTGAAGTACTCTCCTATGCTTTGGACATGGCTCCCATTCACAGGTTTCCTTGTGGAGACGAGATGAGTTCTGCTGGGTGCCTCACCAAAACCCCTATGCTCGTATTGGAATCGGGCTTTTGAGGAGACATGCCTGTAAACCAAGGCAATGGATCCTATTATGGCCTAGGGTCCTGTCTGGTTCAATCTTCTCCTCTGGGGACATCCATTTATGGTATGAGTGGAGGTAGATTATCAGCTGGTGTCAGACAGCCCTTGTTTGTTCCGGGCGACCTACACGATTGGGATGGCCTCAGGGACTTTGGAGGTTTCTCCTAATTTGTACGATTTTGGACAATGGAATGGGCAGAATTCCCATGAATTGGTAGGCACAGTCCTAATGTGTGGCTCCAGGGGCCCCAGCCTGGACGGTGTGTGGCCCTGGACTTTGAGGACAGAAGTCTGAAAACACAAACTCAGCTTAGGTGTGGGGATGTAGGTATGGCAGGCCCGATCTACAAACCATGAGAAGAACTCTTCAGGATATGAAGAAAGTGCGAGTCTGAGGCGCTTGCTCACGTTTTTGTCTCTGGATTTTTGTATCAGCGATAGCACAATCTACAGACCTGAATCGAGATCTCGTGCATCTGAAGTCAGGGCGAGGCACAGACGATCGCTCAAGTTGGTGTTTCTGTCCCTGATGGCCCCTTCACGAAGGGGCGGCATCACGAGGCCATGGGGGTTTTCCCAAGATGGGATTTGTGAGAAGCTCCAAACTGCAAAGTGTCTTCTGCAGGACAATTGAGACCTGTTGTTTGGCTCCAGGCCAATGATTCTGAGCAGGGTTCTAAGGATGCATGGCTTGGTAGCCCACCTCGCATTCCAATTGTCTCCTAGAAACAAGACAGGTTAGATCTGCTGGATCTGGGGGAGCAACCGAGGAGGCTGAGTTGAAATGGACTCTCCTATGGATGGGTCCTAATGTGCTTTTGTGTCTATGGAGACCTTGGAATGAAGCGGTGGCACTGGGGCCCTGAAGGGTTCTCCTAAACAGAGGCTTTGACACAGCTCCAACGTGCAAGTTTCCCATGGGTAGATGAGATGTTTTCTGATGGGTGAGTCAAGAAACAGCCATATGCTGGTTTTGAAATCGAGGCCTCTGAGTAGAGATGCCTGGAAACCAAAGCAATGGATATGATTAGTGCCTAGGGGCCTGTTCTTTCCTTTTTACCTCTGGGGACATCTGTCTATGGGTCTGAGTACAGGTAGGTGCTCAGATGGGCTCAGATTGCCCCTGTTTTACCTGGGAAGCCACCGCTAATGAGATGGATCATGGACTTTGGAGGTTTATCCTATTAGAAGGGATGTGGCCATTGGAATGGGCACACAAAATTCCCTTGGAGAGGGCAAGTACAGTCCTCAGGTTTGGCTCCAGGGGCCTGAGCCTGTAGGTTGTGTAGGCCAGGGCTGTTTGGACAGTTGTCTGAAAACACAAACTTGGCTTATGTTTGTGGTCATACGTATGGCAGGACTTATCTACAGACCATGAGGAGGACATTTCGGGATTTGAGAAAAGGGCGAGTGTGAGGCTCTTGCTCAAGTTTTTGTCTCTGGATATCGTGACACTCATGGTCGTGAAATTTCTGGGTGACTTCATGGGAAATGGACGAGTCTTACTCCCTGGTGGTTTGGCCCAGTCCAAAGCGTTTGGGGTCACTCTGTGGGATGGAAGAAGTCCGTTTTTTTTTTTTTTGATGTTGTTTTCTTTTTAACCTCAGGTGTCCCACCAAATGAGGGATTCCAGAGTAGAGCCCTGGGGGGGGGGGTCACTGGACAATTAGAAATCTGGTTAAAAATTGGGGCCTAGGGACATATCAAGCCCATTATGACATCTAATGGTCCAGTCCCTGAGCGGACTTACTAGAGGACAGGACTCATGCTGAGGGTCACAATGCGTGTTTATGCCCTTGTCGCACTCAAGAATGGGCGGGGCCTCAGGGTGAATGCTGTTTTCTCCTACACTGAACGTTGGACGATGTGCCAACCACAAGGTTTCTTACCATGGGTAAGGAGGTGTTCTGATTTCTGCATCACACTCACCCCTGGGCAGTGATTGGAGATAATGTCTCGGTTCTGAGGCCTGAAAACTGAGGTAGGGAAGAGATGATGACCTAAAGCCATGGCGGGTTTTATGTGCTCAGTGTGCGGTCTGCTTTCCGGGTGTTGGTCAGGAGGTCCGGGCTCAGGTTGTGTCCGACAGTGCATTAGTGCCCAGGTTAGACTATATAATTTGGGTGAAGTCGAGTGCTGTGGAGGTTTATCCTCATTGAAGTTGCCTGGGCAGCTCATGAGGCAATAATTTTTCTCTAGAGGGCAGGCAGAGTGCTGCATTGTGGGTCCGGAATTGCCAAACATGAGGACTTCGGGGCCAGGAGTGTGAGGACGGAAGTCCGAGAAGACAAGCTAGACTTGGGTTTCAGGGCGAGGGCACGGCAGGTACCCCCTGCAGATCTGAACCAATACTCATGCATCTGAATTCAGGGCGAGGATCAGACGTTGGCTCAGTTTGGAGTTTCCGTGCATGACGGCCGCTTCATGAAGTGTGCGGAATCTCGAGGCCATTGAGGTTTTCCCACGTTGGGAGTTGTGGGATGCCCCCTTCAAGGATTCCTTCTGTGGGACAATTGAGACCTGTTGCACAGCTCCAGGACATCCCATATGGAATGACTCCAGAGCACCGTTCGAGGGTGGATGCCTGGGAAGCCCGCCTCGCATTCCAATTGTCTCCTAGCAACAAGACAGTTTAGATCTGATGGCTCTGCGGGAGCAACCGGTGTAGCTGAGTTGAAATGGACTTTCCTGAGGATGGGTCCTAATGTGTTTTTGTGTCCCTGAGGGCCTGGGAATGGAGCGGTGGCACCGGGACCCTGAAGTACTCTCCTATGCTTTGGACATGGCTCCCATTCACAGGTTTCCTTGTGGAGACGAGATGAGTTCTGCTGGGTGCCTCACCAAAACCCCTATGCTCGTATTGGAATCGGGCTTTTGAGGAGACATGCCTGTAAACCAAGGCAATGGATCCTATTATGGCCTAGGGTCCTGTCTGGTTCAATCTTCTCCTCTGGGGACATCCATTTATGGTATGAGTGGAGGTAGATTATCAGCTGGTGTCAGACAGCCCTTGTTTGTTCCGGGCGACCTACACGATTGGGATGGCCTCAGGGACTTTGGAGGTTTCTCCTAATTTGTACGATTTTGGACAATGGAATGGGCAGAATTCCCATGAATTGGTAGGCACAGTCCTAATGTGTGGCTCCAGGGGCCCCAGCCTGGACGGTGTGTGGCCCTGGACTTTGAGGACAGAAGTCTGAAAACACAAACTCAGCTTAGGTGTGGGGATGTAGGTATGGCAGGCCCGATCTACAAACCATGAGAAGAACTCTTCAGGATATGAAGAAAGTGCGAGTCTGAGGCGCTTGCTCACGTTTTTGTCTCTGGATTTTTGTATCAGCGATAGCACAATCTACAGACCTGAATCGAGATCTCGTGCATCTGAAGTCAGGGCGAGGCACAGACGATCGCTCAAGTTGGTGTTTCTGTCCCTGATGGCCCCTTCACGAAGGGGCGGCATCACGAGGCCATGGGGGTTTTCCCAAGATGGGATTTGTGAGAAGCTCCAAACTGCAAAGTGTCTTCTGCAGGACAATTGAGACCTGTTGTTTGGCTCCAGGCCAATGATTCTGAGCAGGGTTCTAAGGATGCATGGCTTGGTAGCCCACCTCGCATTCCAATTGTCTCCTAGAAACAAGACAGGTTAGATCTGCTGGATCTGGGGGAGCAACCGAGGAGGCTGAGTTGAAATGGACTCTCCTATGGATGGGTCCTAATGTGCTTTTGTGTCTATGGAGACCTTGGAATGAAGCGGTGGCACTGGGGCCCTGAAGGGTTCTCCTAAACAGAGGCTTTGACACAGCTCCAACGTGCAAGTTTCCCATGGGTAGATGAGATGTTTTCTGATGGGTGAGTCAAGAAACAGCCATATGCTGGTTTTGAAATCCAGGCCTCTGAGTAGAGATGCCTGGAAACCAAAGCAATGGATATGATTAGTGCCTAGGGGCCTGTTCTTTCCTTTTTACCTCTGGGGACATCTGTCTATGGGTCTGAGTACAGGTAGGTGCTCAGATGGGCTCAGATTGCCCCTGTTTTACCTGGGAAGCCACCGCTAATGAGATGGATCATGGACTTTGGAGGTTTATCCTATTAGAAGGGATGTGGCCATTGGAATGGGCACACAAAATTCCCTTGGAGAGGGCAAGTACAGTCCTCAGGTTTGGCTCCAGGGGCCTGAGCCTGTAGGTTGTGTAGGCCAGGGCTGTTTGGACAGTTGTCTGAAAACACAAACTTGGCTTATGTTTGTGGTCATACGTATGGCAGGACTTATCTACAGACCATGAGGAGGACATTTCGGGATTTGAGAAAAGGGCGAGTGTGAGGCTCTTGCTCAAGTTTTTGTCTCTGGATATCGTGACACTCATGGTCGTGAAATTTCTGGGTGACTTCATGGGAAATGGACGAGTCTTACTCCCTGGTGGTTTGGCCCAGTCCAAAGCGTTTGGGGTCACTCTGTGGGATGGAAGAAGTCCGTTTTTTTTTTTTTTTTGATGTTGTTTTCTTTTTAATCTCAGGTGTCCCACCAAATGAGGGATTCCAGAGTAGAGCCCTGGGGGGGGGGGTCACTGGACAATTAGAAATCTGGTTAAAAATTGGGGCCTAGGGACATATCAAGCCCATTATGACATCTAATGGTCCAGTCCCTGAGCGGACTTACTAGAGGACAGGACTCATGCTGAGGGTCACAATGCGTGTTTATGCCCTTGTCGCACTCAAGAATGGGCGGGGCCTCAGGGTGAATGCTGTTTTCTCCTACACTGAACGTTGGACGATGTGCCAACCACAAGGTTTCTTACCATGGGTAAGGAGGTGTTCTGATTTCTGCATCACACTCACCCCTGGGCAGTGATTGGAGATAATGTCTCGGTTCTGAGGCCTGAAAACTGAGGTAGGGAAGAGATGATGACCTAAGGCCATGGCGGGTTTTATGTGCTCAGTGTGCGGTCTGCTTTCCGGGTGTTGGTCAGGAGGTCCGGGCTCAGGTTGTGTCCGACAGTGCATTAGTGCCCAGGTTAGACTATATAATTTGGGTGAAGTCGAGTGCTGTGGAGGTTTATCCTCATTGAAGTTGCCTGGGCAGCTCATGAGGCAATAATTTTTCTCTAGAGGGCAGGCAGAGTGCTGCATTGTGGGTCCGGAATTGCCAAACATGAGGACTTCGGGGCCAGGAGTGTGAGGACGGAAGTCCGAGAAGACAAGCTAGACTTGGGTTTCAGGGCGAGGGCACGGCAGGTACCCCCTGCAGATCTGAACCAATACTCATGAATCTGAATTCAGGGCGAGGATCAGACGTTGGCTCAGTTTGGAGTTTCCGTGCATGACGGCCGCTTCATGAAGTGTGCGGAATCTCGAGGCCATTGAGGTTTTCCCACGTTGGGAGTTGTGGGATGCCCCCTTCAAGGATTCCTTCTGTGGGACAATTGAGACCTGTTGCACAGCTCCAGGACATCCCATATGGAATGACTCCAGAGCACCGTTCGAGGGTGGATGCCTGGGAAGCCCGCCTCGCATTCCAATTGTCTCCTAGCAACAAGACAGTTTAGATCTGATGGCTCTGCGGGAGCAACCGGTGTAGCTGAGTTGAAATGGACTTTCCTGAGGATGGGTCCTAATGTGTTTTTGTGTCCCTGAGGGCCTGGGAATGGAGCGGTGGCACCGGGACCCTGAAGTACTCTCCTATGCTTTGGACATGGCTCCCATTCACAGGTTTCCTTGTGGAGACGAGATGAGTTCTGCTGGGTGCCTCACCAAAACCCCTATGCTCGTATTGGAATCGGGCTTTTGAGGAGACATGCCTGTAAACCAAGGCAATGGATCCTATTATGGCCTAGGGTCCTGTCTGGTTCAATCTTCTCCTCTGGGGACATCCATTTATGGTATGAGTGGAGGTAGATTATCAGCTGGTGTCAGACAGCCCTTGTTTGTTCCGGGCGACCTACACGATTGGGATGGCCTCAGGGACTTTGGAGGTTTCTCCTAATTTGTACGATTTTGGACAATGGAATGGGCAGAATTCCCATGAATTGGTAGGCACAGTCCTAATGTGTGGCTCCAGGGGCCCCAGCCTGGACGGTGTGTGGCCCTGGACTTTGAGGACAGAAGTCTGAAAACACAAACTCAGCTTAGGTGTGGGGATGTAGGTATGGCAGGCCCGATCTACAAACCATGAGAAGAACTCTTCAGGATATGAAGAAAGTGCGAGTCTGAGGCGCTTGCTCACGTTTTTGTCTCTGGATTTTTGTATCAGCGATAGCACAATCTACAGACCTGAATCGAGATCTCGTGCATCTGAAGTCAGGGCGAGGCACAGACGATCGCTCAAGTTGGTGTTTCTGTCCCTGATGGCCCCTTCACGAAGGGGCGGCATCACGAGGCCATGGGGGTTTTCCCAAGATGGGATTTGTGAGAAGCTCCAAACTGCAAAGTGTCTTCTGCAGGACAATTGAGACCTGTTGTTTGGCTCCAGGCCAATGATTCTGAGCAGGGTTCTAAGGATGCATGGCTTGGTAGCCCACCTCGCATTCCAATTGTCTCCTAGAAACAAGACAGGTTAGATCTGCTGGATCTGGGGGAGCAACCGAGGAGGCTGAGTTGAAATGGACTCTCCTATGGATGGGTCCTAATGTGCTTTTGTGTCTATGGAGACCTTGGAATGAAGCGGTGGCACTGGGGCCCTGAAGGGTTCTCCTAAACAGAGGCTTTGACACAGCTCCAACGTGCAAGTTTCCCATGGGTAGATGAGATGTTTTCTGATGGGTGAGTCAAGAAACAGCCATATGCTGGTTTTGAAATCCAGGCCTCTGAGTAGAGATGCCTGGAAACCAAAGCAATGGATATGATTAGTGCCTAGGGGCCTGTTCTTTCCTTTTTACCTCTGGGGACATCTGTCTATGGGTCTGAGTACAGGTAGGTGCTCAGATGGGCTCAGATTGCCCCTGTTTTACCTGGGAAGCCACCGCTAATGAGATGGATCATGGACTTTGGAGGTTTATCCTATTAGAAGGGATGTGGCCATTGGAATGGGCACACAAAATTCCCTTGGAGAGGGCAAGTACAGTCCTCAGGTTTGGCTCCAGGGGCCTGAGCCTGTAGGTTGTGTAGGCCAGGGCTGTTTGGACAGTTGTCTGAAAACACAAACTTGGCTTATGTTTGTGGTCATACGTATGGCAGGACTTATCTACAGACCATGAGGAGGACATTTCGGGATTTGAGAAAAGGGCGAGTGTGAGGCTCTTGCTCAAGTTTTTGTCTCTGGATATCGTGACACTCATGGTCGTGAAATTTCTGGGTGACTTCATGGGAAATGGACGAGTCTTACTCCCTGGTGGTTTGGCCCAGTCCAAAGCGTTTGGGGTCACTCTGTGGGATGGAAGAAGTCCGTTTTTTTTTTTTTTTGATGTTGTTTTCTTTTTAACCTCAGGTGTCCCACCAAATGAGGGATTCCAGAGTAGAGCCCTGGGGGGGGGGGTCACTGGACAATTAGAAATCTGGTTAAAAATTGGGGCCTAGGGACATATCAAGCCCATTATGACATCTAATGGTCCAGTCCCTGAGCGGACTTACTAGAGGACAGGACTCATGCTGAGGGTCACAATGCGTGTTTATGCCCTTGTCGCACTCAAGAATGGGCGGGGCCTCAGGGTGAATGCTGTTTTCTCCTACACTGAACGTTGGACGATGTGCCAACCACAAGGTTTCTTACCATGGGTAAGGAGGTGTTCTGATTTCTGCATCACACTCACCCCTGGGCAGTGATTGGAGATAATGTCTCGGTTCTGAGGCCTGAAAACTGAGGTAGGGAAGAGATGATGACCTAAGGCCATGGCGGGTTTTATGTGCTCAGTGTGCGGTCTGCTTTCCGGGTGTTGGTCAGGAGGTCCGGGCTCAGGTTGTGTCCGACAGTGCATTAGTGCCCAGGTTAGACTATATAATTTGGGTGAAGTCGAGTGCTGTGGAGGTTTATCCTCATTGAAGTTGCCTGGGCAGCTCATGAGGCAATAATTTTTCTCTAGAGGGCAGGCAGAGTGCTGCATTGTGGGTCCAGAATTGCCAAACATGAGGACTTCGGGGCCAGGAGTGTGAGGACGGAAGTCCGAGAAGACAAGCTAGACTTGGGTTTCAGGGCGAGGGCACGGCAGGTACCCCCTGCAGATCTGAACCAATACTCATGAATCTGAATTCAGGGCGAGGATCAGACGTTGGCTCAGTTTGGAGTTTCCGTGCATGACGGCCGCTTCATGAAGTGTGCGGAATCTCGAGGCCATTGAGGTTTCCCCACGTTGGGAGTTGTGGGATGCCCCCTTCAAGGATTCCTTCTGTGGGACAATTGAGACCTGTTGCACAGCTCCAGGACATCCCATATGGAATGACTCCAGAGCACCGTTCGAGGGTGGATGCCTGGGAAGCCCGCCTCGCATTCCAATTGTCTCCTAGCAACAAGACAGTTTAGATCTGATGGCTCTGCGGGAGCAACCGGTGTAGTTGAGTTGAAATGGACTTTCCTGAGGATGGGTCCTAATGTGTTTTTGTGTCCCTGAGGGCCTGGGAATGGAGCGGTGGCACCGGGACCCTGAAGTACTCTCCTATGCTTTGGACATGGCTCCCATTCACAGGTTTCCTTGTGGAGACGAGATGAGTTCTGCTGGGTGCCTCACCAAAACCCCTATGCTCGTATTGGAATCGGGCTTTTGAGGAGACATGCCTGTAAACCAAGGCAATGGATCCTATTATGGCCTAGGGTCCTGTCTGGTTCAATCTTCTTTTCTGGGGACATCCATTTATGGTATGAGTGGAGGTAGATTATCAGCTGGTGTCAGACAGCCCTTGTTTGTTCCGGGCGACCTACACGATTGGGATGGCCTCAGGGACTTTGGAGGTTTCTCCTAATTTGTACGATTTTGGACAATGGAATGGGCAGAATTCCCATGAATTGGTAGGCACAGTCCTAATGTGTGGCTCCAGGGGCCCCAGCCTGGACGGTGTGTGGCCCTGGACTTTGAGGACAGAAGTCTGAAAACACAAACTCAGCTTAGGTGTGGGGATGTAGGTATGGCAGGCCCGATCTACAAACCATGAGAAGAACTCTTCAGGATATGAAGAAAGTGCGAGTCTGAGGCGCTTGCTCACGTTTTTGTCTCTGGATTTTTGTATCAGCGATAGCACAATCTACAGACCTGAATCGAGATCTCGTGCATCTGAAGTCAGGGCGAGGCACAGACGATCGCTCAAGTTGGTGTTTCTGTCCCTGATGGCCCCTTCACGAAGGGGCGGCATCACGAGGCCATGGGGGTTTTCCCAAGATGGGATTTGTGAGAAGCTCCAAACTGCAAAGTGTCTTCTGCAGGACAATTGAGACCTGTTGTTTGGCTCCAGGCCAATGATTCTGAGCAGGGTTCTAAGGATGCATGGCTTGGTAGCCCACCTCGCATTCCAATTGTCTCCTAGAAACAAGACAGGTTAGATCTGCTGGATCTGGGGGAGCAACCGAGGAGGCTGAGTTGAAATGGACTCTCCTATGGATGGGTCCTAATGTGCTTTTGTGTCTTTGGAGACCTTGGAATGAAGCGGTGGCACTGGGGCCCTGAAGGGTTCTCCTAAACAGAGGCTTTGACACAGCTCCAACGTGCAAGTTTCCCATGGGTAGATGAGATGTTTTCTGATGGGTGAGTCAAGAAACAGCCATATGCTGGTTTTGAAATCCAGGCCTCTGAGTAGAGATGCCTGGAAACCAAAGCAATGGATATGATTAGTGCCTAGGGGCCTGTTCTTTCCTTTTTACCTCTGGGGACATCTGTCTATGGGTCTGAGTACAGGTAGGTGCTCAGATGGGCTCAGATTGCCCCTGTTTTACCTGGGAAGCCACCGCTAATGAGATGGATCATGGACTTTGGAGGTTTATCCTATTAGAAGGGATGTGGCCATTGGAATGGGCACACAAAATTCCCTTGGAGAGGGCAAGTACAGTCCTCAGGTTTGGCTCCAGGGGCCTGAGCCTGTAGGTTGTGTAGGCCAGGGCTGTTTGGACAGTTGTCTGAAAACACAAACTTGGCTTATGTTTGTGGTCATACGTATGGCAGGACTTATCTACAGACCATGAGGAGGACATTTCGGGATTTGAGAAAAGGGCGAGTGTGAGGCTCTTGCTCAAGTTTTTGTCTCTGGATATCGTGTCACTCATGGTCGTGAAATTTCTGGGTGACTTCATGGGAAATGGACGAGTCTTACTCCCTGGTGGTTTGGCCCAGTCCAAAGCGTTTGGGGTCACTCTGTGGGATTGAAGAAGTCCGTTTTTTTTTTTTTTTTTTTGATGTTGTTTTCTTTTTAACCTCAGGTGTCCCACCAAATGAGGGATTCCAGAGTAGAGCCCTGGGGGGGGGGGGTCACTGGACAATTAGAAATCTGGTTAAAAATTGGGGCCTAGGGACATATCAAGCCCATTATGACATCTAATGGTCCAGTCCCTGAGCGGACTTACTAGAGGACAGGACTCATGCTGAGGGTCACAATGCGTGTTTATGCCCTTGTCGCACTCAAGAATGGGCGGGGCCTCAGGGTGAATGCTGTTTTCTCCTACACTGAACGTTGGACGATGTGCCAACCACAAGGTTTCTTACCATGGGTAAGGAGGTGTTCTGATTTCTGCATCACACTCACCCCTGGGCAGTTATTGGAGATAATGTCTCGGTTCTGAGGCCTGAAAACTGAGGTAGGGAAGAGATGATGACCTAAGGCCATGGCGGGTTTTATGTGCTCAGTGTGCGGTCTGCTTTCCGGGTGTTGGTCAGGAGGTCCAGGCTCAGGTTGTGTCCGACAGTGCATTAGTGCCCAGGTTAGAATATATAATTTGGGTGAAGTCGAGTGCTGTGGAGGTTTATCCTCATTGAAGTTGCCTGGGCAGCTCATGAGGCAATAATTTTTCTCTAGAGGGCAGGCAGAGTGCTGCATTGTGGGTCCGGAATTGCCAAACATGAGGACTTCGGGGCCAGGAGTGTGAGGACGGAAGTCCGAGAAGACAAGCTAGACTTGGGTTTCAGGGCGAGGGCACGGCAGGTACCCCCTGCAGATCTGAACCAATACTCATGAATCTGAATTCAGGGCGAGGATCAGACGTTGGCTCAGTTTGGAGTTTCCGTGCATGACGGCCGCTTCATGAAGTGTGCGGAATCTCGAGGCCATTGAGGTTTTCCCACGTTGGGAGTTGTGGGATGCCCCCTTCAAGGATTCCTTCTGTGGGACAATTGAGACCTGTTGCACAGCTCCAGGACATCCCATATGGAATGACTCCAGAGCACCGTTCGAGGGTGGATGCCTGGGAAGCCCGCCTCGCATTCCAATTGTCTCCTAGCAACAAGACAGTTTAGATCTGATGGCTCTGCGGGAGCAACCGGTGTAGCTGAGTTGAAATGGACTTTCCTGAGGATGGGTCCTAATGTGTTTTTGTGTCCCTGAGGGCCTGGGAATGGAGCGGTGGCACCGGGACCCTGAAGTACTCTCCTATGCTTTGGACATGGCTCCCATTCACAGGTTTCCTTGTGGAGACGAGATGAGTTCTGCTGGGTGCCTCACCAAAACCCCTATGCTCGTATTGGAATCGGGCTTTTGAGGAGACATGCCTGTAAACCAAGGCAATGGATCCTATTATGGCCTAGGGTCCTGTCTGGTTCAATCTTCTCCTCTGGGGACATCCATTTATGGTATGAGTGGAGGTAGATTATCAGCTGGTGTCAGACAGCCCTTGTTTGTTCCGGGCGACCTACACGATTGGGATGGCCTCAGGGACTTTGGAGGTTTCTCCTAATTTGTACGATTTTGGACAATGGAATGGGCAGAATTCCCATGAATTGGTAGGCACAGTCCTAATGTGTGGCTCCAGGGGCCCCAGCCTGGACGGTGTGTGGCCCTGGACTTTGAGGACAGAAGTCTGAAAACACAAACTCAGCTTAGGTGTGGGGATGTAGGTATGGCAGGCCCGATCTACAAACCATGAGAAGAACTCTTCAGGATATGAAGAAAGTGCGAGTCTGAGGCGCTTGCTCACGTTTTTGTCTCTGGATTTTTGTATCAGCGATAGCACAATCTACACACCTGAATCGAGATCTCGTGCATCTGAAGTCAGGGCGAGGCACAGACGATCGCTCAAGTTGGTGTTTCTGTCCCTGATGGCCCGTTCACGAAGGGGCGGCATCACGAGGCCATGGGGGTTTTCCCAAGATGGGATTTGTGAGAAGCTCCAAACTGCAAAGTGTCTTCTGCAGGACAATTGAGACCTGTTGTTTGGCTCCAGGCCAATGATTCTGAGCAGGGTTCTAAGGATGCATGGCTTGGTAGCCCACCTCGCATTCCAATTGTCTCCTAGAAACAAGACAGGTTAGATCTGCTGGATCTGGGGGAGCATCCGAGGAGGCTGAGTTGAAATGGACTCTCCTATGGATGGGTCCTAATGTGCTTTTGTGTCTATGGAGACCTTGGAATGAAGCGGTGGCACTGGGGCCCTGAAGGGTTCTCCTAAACAGAGGCTTTGACACAGCTCCAACGTGCAAGGTTCCCATGGGTAGATGAGATGTTTTCTGATGTGTGAGTCAAGAAACAGCCATATGCTGGTTTTGAAATCCAGGCCTCTGAGTAGAGATGCCTGGAAACCAAAGCAATGGATATGATTAGTGCCTAGGGGCCTGTTCTTTCCTTTTTACCTCTGGGGACATCTGTCTATGGGTCTGAGTACAGGTAGGTGCTCAGATGGGCTCAGATTGCCCCTGTTTTACCTGGGAAGCCACCGCTAATGAGATGGATCATGGACTTTGGAGGTTTATCCTATTAGAAGGGATGTGGCCATTGGAATGGGCACACAAAATTCCCTTGGAGAGGGCAAGTACAGTCCTCAGGTTTGGCTCCAGGGGCCTGAGCCTGTAGGTTGTGTAGGCCAGGGCTGTTTGGACAGTTGTCTGAAAACACAAACTTGGCTTATGTTTGTGGTCATACGTATGGCAGGACTTATCTACAGACCATGAGGAGGACATTTCGGGATTTGAGAAAAGGGCGAGTGTGAGGCTCTTGCTCAAGTTTTTGTCTCTGGATATCGTGTCACTCATGGTCATGAAATTTCTGGGTGACTTCATGGGAAATGGACGAGTCTTACTCCCTGGTGGTTTGGCCCAGTCCAAAGCGTTTGGGGTCACTCTGTGGGATGGAAGAAGTCCGTTTTTTTTTTTTTTTGATGTTGTTTTCTTTTTAACCTCAGGTGTCCCACCAAATGAGGGATTCCAGAGTAGAGCCCTGGGGGGGGGGTCACTGGACAATTAGAAATCTGGTTAAAAATTGGGGCCTAGGGACATATCAAGCCCATTATGACATCTAATGGTCCAGTCCCTGAGCGGACTTACTAGAGGACAGGACTCATGCTGAGGGTCACAATGAGTGTGTATGCCCTTGTCGCACTCAAGAATGGGCGGGGCCTCAGGGTGAATTCTGTTTTCTCCTACACTGAACGTTGGACGATGTGCCAACCACAAGGTTTCTTACCATGGGTAAGGAGGTGTTCTGATTTCTGCATCACACTCACCCCTGGGCAGTGATTGGAGATAATGTCTCGGTTCTGAGGCCTGAAAACTGAGGTAGGGAAGAGATGATGACCTAAGGCCATGGCGGGTTTTATGTGCTCAGTGTGCGGTCTGCTTTCCGGGTGTTGGTCAGGAGGTCCGGGCTCAGGTTGTGTCCGACAGTGCATTAGTGCCCAGGTTAGACTATATAATTTGGGTGAAGTCGAGTGCTGTGGAGGTTTATCCTCATTGAAGTTGCCTGGGCAGCTCATGAGGCAATAATTTTTCTCTAGAGGGCAGGCAGAGTGCTGCATTGTGGGTCCGGAATTGCCAAACATGAGGACTTCGGGGCCAGGAGTGTGAGGACGGAAGTCCGAGAAGACAAGCTAGACTTGGGTTTCAGGGCGAGGGCACGGCAGGTACCCCCTGCAGATCTGAACCAATACTCATGAATCTGAATTCAGGGCGAGGATCAGACGTTGGCTCAGTTTGGAGTTTCCGTGCATGACGGCCGCTTCATGAAGTGTGCGGAATCTCGAGGCCATTGAGGTTTTCCCACGTTGGGAGTTGTGGGATGCCCCCTTCAAGGATTCCTTCTGTGGGACAATTGAGACCTGTTGCACAGCTCCAGGACATCCCATATGGAATGACTCCAGAGCACCGTTCGAGGGTGGATGCCTGGGAAGCCCGCCTCGCATTCCAATTGTCTCCTAGCAACAAGACAGTTTAGATCTGATGGCTCTGCGGGAGCAACCGGTGTAGCTGAGTTGAAATGGACTTTCCTGAGGATGGGTCCTAATGTGTTTTTGTGTCCCTGAGGGCCTGGGAATGGAGCGGTGGCACCGGGACCCTGAAGTACTCTCCTATGCTTTGGACATGGCTCCCATTCACAGGTTTCCTTGTGGAGACGAGATGAGTTCTGCTGGGTGCCTCACCAAAACCCCTATGCTCGTATTGGAATCGGGCTTTTGAGGAGACATGCCTGTAAACCAAGGCAATGGATCCTATTATGGCCTAGGGTCCTGTCTGGTTCAATCTTCTCCTCTGGGGACATCCATTTATGGTATGAGTGGAGGTAGATTATCAGCTGGTGTCAGACAGCCCTTGTTTGTTCCGGGCGACCTACACGATTGGGATGGCCTCAGGGACTTTGGAGGTTTCTCCTAATTTGTACGATTTTGGACAATGGAATGGGCAGAATTCCCATGAATTGGTAGGCAC
>NW_028134680.1:0-85047 GCF_964662115.1 Mustela nivalis | reverse complement strand
GATGGAGAGAAGTTGGCTAATGGGGCTTGTTTGGGGTGAGTGTCTTCTGGGGACGTGGCCACTGGAGGCCTTAGTGCGTCCACGAGCCCACAGTGGGCTCACTGCTCAGTCAGGTGCCCCCCAGGGCGGAGGTTAGCCATGTTTCAACAGGCCTCTGTCCCCTAAGAAACATGGAGACCCAACCAGGTGAGGGAACATCCACCAGCTCTCACACGGGACCCCTGCTGCACACCTGGCTTCTCCCAGAAGTTGGCCTCCGCTTCCACGGCCTCTCTCCGACACGGGTGCAGGCCAGATTTCTCAAGTCTGACTTCAGGAAGAAACCCCAAACTCACACCCTCCTTCTCAAGGGCTGGTTAGGGTCCATGCTCTGCCACCGGGGCCCTTGGCCCTAACCCTCTCCCCAGGCCCATTGGTGACAGCAGAGCCAGGACATTCACCCCAAGCACAGACCTGTGGGAGCATCTGCCTCCCACCCATCCCAGAGGAACACTTGGCCTTTGCCATGACTGCTGGCCATTTGCATGTGGGCTTTGCCCGTACCTGATTTCCAGATGTCTCCAAGTTGTCAACCCCAGCTTGGCAGAGTGAATAGTGGCCCCGAGTGGGAAGGCACATGTCCCCAGACAAGAGAAAGGTGGTGTCCAGGGCCACTAGCAAAAGCCTGGCCTTTGCAGATGCTAAGGCCCATTAATTTCTAGTTACTTGCTTGGTCCGTGGAGAGGAACTGGTAATGCAGCAGAAAACACAGGTCAGCAGGGCACTCAGATCTGCTTCCAGAACAAGAATGACTCAACCGACCAGATTTGCATAATAATTTATTATTCAAGAAAACCAGGATTGCAGGCCCTGGAGAGAGCTGATGTGCTGTCCCCGACAGCACATGTGTGACCCCAGTTATTACATGGAAATGGGGACATCGAATGGGGCTTAATCAGGCCACTAATTTTCTTAATGATCACTTCTGTTTTCATCTTATTAAAAAACGTAATAAATGTTCATTGTTGAAATTTAGAAAGCACAGATAAGGGAAAAAAGGAAATTAGAACCCTCTGTGGTTCTGCCCGTAGGGGGTGAGCACTGGGCTGGGGCTGGGGCTTCTTAATTGGGCATCCAGATTTTCTCACGTGCTTGCATACACACCTTCCAGAAAAGGCAGCTCACACAGCACACACGCTTCCTAAGCTGCTCTGCTTAATGATAAGATAAGGAGCAGTTTGCCACATCGTTCGAGAGTCTCTGGTACCGTTATGAGGACTACGTAGCATTCCCTCCGTGGGATTCCCCGTGCATTGTACTTCTCCGTGGGATCCCCCCCTCCCAAGGGCTGCGCCTTTTTACCTTATTTCCAGTGTTCTGGAGCAAAGTGGAATTTGTCGGGGGGTGGAGGTTGTTTTCTGAGGCTGCAAGAGCCTCCCACAGACCCAAGTCACATACTGGTCTAGGGCACCGGTGCCCTCAGCTCCACCTGCTGGACCCCGAGACCAGGGCGCGTCCGAGGCAGCCAGGCTCTCCCAGCCACAGACGTTGCAGAGGAAGGAATGAGCAAGTGGCTGGGTCGGGAGCCCAGGAGTGGGGCTGGGCCTTGGCCCTCCCAGAGGCCACGAGAGCCACCCAAGATGCTCAGGGAGCTCAGGACGCCTGGTCCTCCTTTGCAGTCCCGTGACAGTCTTGAACAGGCCATGGGCCCTGCCCCATACCCCATTCTAGATGCTTCACGAGCATTACCCGCTTGCTGGCGGTAGCAGCCGCTCGAGGCAAATGTGATGGTCCCCCTACCCCAACTCCGCTTGGTCTAGCTGCGTATGGTCGACCTGTAGAACTGACAGATTAAGTCATGCATTATCCTTACGTGTCTTGACATTCACCACGGCGCCATGAAGGGGGCCAAGCAGGCACCGAGCAGGCACCCACCCCCATGTGGCTCCCGCAGCATGGCGCCCCTCATTCATCGCTACTCACCTGGCCTCAATCTTCACTTCCATGCACGTTCCTCCCCATCCGTCACTGCTCTGGCTGGAGTCCACCTAGGTTCCTCTCTTCCCTCCACACCCCACACCTACCCCCACATGGTTCCTTGGACCCCCTGGTATTTCTTTAGTTTTTCCATTTCCCCCATCTCTGCCATCCAAGCCACCGGTGTCCACTCTGGCTGCCTTAGCCTCCTTCCCCCGGCTTCCACCTTCCATCCTCGCAGCCAGCCCCCTCTGTGGTGGGGGACGGCATGGGCCTGGTTCCTGGCCGTTCTGCTGCCCAGCGCCGACCACTCCCTCCCTGTGGAAAGGACCCACTTCCTTCCTACCCACTGGGCTGGGTGGACCTCAGGACCTTCCTTCAGGCTGTGAATGTGCCTGGTTCCCTCCTTCTTCAAATCCTGTGTGTTCGGGCCAGTCTCTGTCCTCGCTGAGAGCGGCGTAAGTGTCACCTCCCCAGAGAGGCCTTTCCGAGGGCCCCTCAAGCCTGCTGCCCTCTTGCACAGAAGCCTGAGGTCATCTCCATGTTTACACTTTACAGTCTGTCCTGCCACACGGGTGCAGACTCTGGTGGGGATACCTTGCCTGTCCCTTGTTCCTCTGGCAACAGTGGCACAGCTGGTGCCTGGCATGGAGGCAACAGGCCGTGTGGCCCATTTCCCATGGTCTGGAGCCCTCACCATGTGGAGGTGCGGCAGGCGAGCCAGCTCGGCTCCTGAGGGGGCCACAGTCCAGGCCCAACCTCTCACCCCACGGTTCATGGAAACCCTTGAGTGTGCTCCTTCCTTCAGCTCCATCAGCATAAAGGAGAGCCACAGTCTGGGGGGAAGAGCAGACATTTTCAGAATTCTTTAGCCTCTGAGCTGGCGTGGCAGGTGAGAAGCCACCATGATGCTTTTGGAGTCCTCCATCCCCCATAGCATCCATGTGGAGCCCCCTGTGATGAGTGGGGCCTTCGGTCTCCTCAGACTAACCCCACTCAGGCTTCCTGTAGAACCCCAGAAACTCAGACGGGGCAAGCAGTGGTGTGGGGTGGGGCAGGTGGGTGAGTAGGTCATGCAGGTGTCTGGGCAGGGGAGGTGTTGCCGGTGGGCGCATGTACGTGGCCAGCCTTCCCAGAAGCTGCCCTCTGGCCGTGGCTCAGACCATCTGAGAGATTCTGCCCCAGCATCTGATGTCAGGTGGGAGTGTGTATCCGCATTATTGCAGGAAACCCCAAACTTTCCAGGCAGTATGGGGGCCCTCAGCCACACCCAGAGGTCCAGGTGGGGCTGTGGGACCAGGGTGGGAGCTGGTCTCACTTGCCCACAGAGGGGGGAGTCTGCACGCAGCACGTGACCCCGTGTCTCTTTCCCTCTCCCTTGCAGCCATGAAGTCGGGGGGCACGCAGCTCAAACTCATCATGACATTCCAGAATTATGGGCAGGCGCTGTTCAAAACCATGAAGTAAGTGCTGGGGACCAGTTGGGACGGGGGTGCCTGGTGCCGGGACGGGTCTGTGCTGGAGGGAGCAGCACCAGGTTTCTGGCGGAAAATGCAGCGTTTCCTCCCAGAGGTGTTGTGGGCTGAACTGTGGGGGACTGCTCTGGGCTTTCTCCCCATCGAGGCAAGTGAGCAACCCAGGGGTCCGGCCCCCCAGCCCCTCCTCTCCCTGGTGTCCCCAGTCCTCCCTCTCCCAGCCCTCATCAGATCATTCCTACCCCGGTGAGCTTTAGTGTTGTAAACAAGGAACCGAAACACAGACACCAAAGAATGCTCCTAAAGAAGGTGACTTTGGCCTCTCCTGCATGGCTCAGGGATCAGGCGACTTTTTCTATAAAAGGCCCGCTGATAGGTATTTTAAGTCTTGTAGGCCATATGGTCTGTGTCTCAGCTCCTTGGGTCTGCTCTCCGAGCCCAGAAGCAGCCAAACAATGGCTGTCAGTAAAGCTTTATTTATAAAACTCGCAGGAGCTGGATTGACCACCGCCCCCCCACCGACTGTAGTTTCCTGTTGCATAAAGTAAAGACCATGCTACCAAAATAATTAAGGCCTTCAGTGGCACATGAAAATCTGTTCCTGGTGGAGGAGTATTTGAAAGCCAGGCTACCTCAAGAAAATTCACGAGGAACATCCATGTTCTTCTTCTTCCTTTTTTTTTTTTTTTAAAGATTTTATTTATTTATTTGACAGAGAGGTTACAAGTAGAGAGAGAGAGAGAGAGAGAGAGAGAAACAGGCTCCCTACTGAGCAGAGAGCTTGATGTGAGGCTCGATCCCAGGACCCTGAGATGATGACCTGAGCCGAAGGCAGAGGCTTAACCCACTGAGCCACCCAGGCACCCAGCATCCACGTTCTTGATGACCATCCTGATGATGCCAGGGCTCGGGTATCCCATTGGGGCCCAGGTTGCTCCACCATCTCCTGGGAGGGCCAACAAAGCCATTTGTGTGCTGGCTAGAGGGAGTTCATTGCATTTAAAGTGTGGGTTGCACCCTCAAGTGCCCACAAGGACCATGCAAGTTGTGTGAGCCTGCTGGCAGGGGGGAGGGGGCCGGCAATCTGCCAGGCACGGACTCCACCGGAAGGGGCAGCTGCCTGTGTTCACCAGATCTTGACCATCTGTCCTAATATGCAATTTTTAGGATAAGCTCTCTTTTCATAATAATGGCTTTCTTTTTCTGCTTAACTTTCAAATTTCAAAAATGGTGGTAACTAATTGAGAAGCATCCCAAATGCCTTGGAGGCCACACAGAATACAACTGCTAGTTGGTAACTTGTGACCGAAGGTATGATCTTGGGTCCAGGGTGTTTCTGGGACTCTTGCTCCCTTTCCTTGGGACCGACGTCCTGCCAGGGTCTTCCCTGAGGATCCTGCCTGGGATTGGGGCTGCCTGGAGTCTGGAGCAGGTGGGGTGAGAACATCATTCACACAGGCGAAAGGAAGGACAGCAGGACAGGTTGGAAGCCCAGGACTGTGGGAATCTGAGGCAGATGCCCGACGCCAGGGTGTGGTGAAGCCACCCCTGCTACTATCAGGGGTCCGTGAGCACAAGCACCTCCTTCCCCTTGTCCATGCAGAAAGGGAGGTTCCCATCTCCTCCAGGAGAATTAGTAGAGAAAAAGGAGCTGCGATGGGCTTGGCGGTCGCAGGAAGACGGCTGGATGCAGGAGTGTGGTCAACCAGCTCTCCTCAGGAGAGATGATTAGGGCGGGTCCACACAACTGGAGGGTATGCAACCTAGGGCTGGGTGTGGGTTCCTCGTGGAATATTCTGGAAGGAAACAAGGCCTGGGACGGGCATGGGCTCTTCGTAGAACTTTCCAGCTTCCTTGGGCTTCTTCGTGGTTTTGGCCCCACTGTTGAGGGGAGACCGTTGGGAGGCTGCGGCCTCTCACAGGGAGGCTGAGGCAGGAGGGCTGCTTCTGGGTTGCTTGATGCTCACATCCCCCCCGTGGGATGACCTGTGTGGGCTACCATTACCAGCAGTACTGGTAACGCTGCCGAGAGAGCAGCAGGGGCAGTGTTCACAGGTCGCGGCAGCAGTTTCCAACAGGCCCCACAGAGGCCGGTGCACCCCGTGTCTTCATGACTGGCCTTGGTTCTTGTTGTAAGCGTCATACCTCCAGATTCTTGTGGAACAGGTGTGCTTTCCAGGGCTGAGGGCATGTGAGTGTGTTACACAGCGTCTCCCAGCCCCATGACGACTCTACCAGGGCCTCCCCACTCTTCTAGGCCTTTCTGTGGCCCTCACTCTCAAAGTTTCTCTGGTGTGCATGTGCCACGGGTGTGGTGAGCACTGATGGGGGGAGTGGCCATGCCCCCTTTGCTGCCACAGAGCCCCACAGAGGCTGCTGCAGCTCCAGCAACATGGGTCAGATCCAGAGAGTCTGGGTGGATGAACGTATGCCAGAGGATCTGAATACGATGAGCGTGTTTTACTAAAGAGACAGACCCCCCCACACCCACACGGGGCCAGAATTAGCAGGAAATACTCAGTGGGCCTCATGGCTGAAAGGTCATGCTAAAGTAGCTGCCAGGGACAGGCCTCTCTCTCTCCCCTTCTAGAACATCTGCCAGCCGAAAACCTGATATTAAACAGCTTAATATATCTCCTTGATGGCAAGGTGGTTGTTTTCTGCTGTGTGAGTGATGGGAAAATTACCCAGGATGGAAAGGCTAATTTTTGCTTCTGTGCCTTCATTTGGTGAGTCAGGGATCTGCTGTGTTCAGGAGGAAAAGGGAAAGCGTTCACCTTGTCTGGTGCTTTGCCTCCCCGAGGTTATCCCTGGAAATGGGAACCAGGGCCCCTAGGATATCGGACCCTGGTCCCAGGAACCTGGGTTAGCCTGAATGTAGCCTTGTGTGTCCTTGTAAGAGGGGAGCAGGGATTTGTCCCAACACCCGCAGCTGGCCAGCTCCTGCCTCAGCCTGTGAGTGGGGCCAAGTCTGTCCTTTAGAGTAGATAGTCAATGGTCAGAGCATTCCAGGGATAACAGTTACATGCAAAGGGCCTGGGGCACCAAAACAGGCTCCCTCAAGTTCTGCCGACTCTCATCACAATGGACAGATGGTAGAAGTGGGACTTGGGTGGCAGCAGGTGGGGGGGAAATCGTGATCCTAGGTGCGTTGGGGTGCCGTGGGGTGCCCTCAGGGCGAGCAGGAGTGACGTGAGCCACGTTGTTCCTGGTGATCAGGGAGGAGACACTGGTGGGTCGTGCTTGTGGACATGCCCTGGATGGGATCCCCTTAGGCAGGAGGTCCGGGGGGTTGGGGATCACCCAAGCAGCCACACTAGGTCCTCATCTGGGGAGGGTGTTGGTGGGGAGCCCTGGTGAGCAGGGGGCCCGGCACAAGGGAGCCGTGGCTGCCTGCTGTGTGTGCCAGCACGGACACACGTGTTGCCCGCTGAGGGTGCTTGCCCGGACACCTGCAGATGGGCTTCCTGGGAGCTCCTCCCGAGCGTTCCCTTCTCTCTGCTTCTGTCCTGCAGGGTTTGGCAGGCAGAGCTGTTCCCTGATACACACAAAGTTTAGGTGTGGCCCTCCTCTGTCTGGGCCTCAGTTTCCCATCTGCAGGGAACTCAGGGGGCCCCTAGCTCTGCCTAAGATGCCCGAAACAGCTGTGTGACAGCTGTCTGTGCCCCGAGCAGTCCCCCAGGGGCCCCTTCCCCAGAGTCCGACCTGGCAGTTGGCTGTCGCTTCTGTTCTGGCTCTGCGTTTGCCTGGTCTCAGTCCCCGTGCTTGCCGTGTGGCACCCACTGACCGGGCCAGCGTTCAGCACCCCCCCACCCCTCCCAGGACTGCACGCCTCCTTCCCTCTCCGTCAGCCCAGAGGTGTGGTAGTGGCAGCGGCAGCAGCAAGGGGGAAGGACCACGGGTCCTTGCTGCTCCCCGAGGCATCTCCCCTGAGCCGCCTCCCCTGCCACGCTGCTCCAAGGGGGCTGGGGGCGCACCTGCTTCCGGCCAGCCTGGAGAGGGCACGCAGGGCTTGCCGACCCCTCTCCACCAGCTGTTCTCAGGCGTCAGTGGAGAGAATGGGGCCCAGCCCACACTCCACGCAGCCTCCCACATCAGAGCCTTTCTGGGGCGCCATGGGGCTGATTCAGGCCCGTGGACCCGAGTGCACAGCCTGAACCAGGCCTCCCGCTTGCAGGCTGAGACCTCTCTGACTGGCTGGGATCTGGGGGGGGGACGGGGACACTTCGCAGGCTGTCATGAAGGTGGAGGGAGTGACTCCGCACACACAGCTTAGATCATAGTAGGAGCTGGATACGGTTGGCTTTGCCTCCCCCGCAGGCTTTGGTAAAAAGCTGCCAATTTCCTCTATTTTTAACCAAGCCCAAGCTTTCTGTTTTCCCACAACTTAAAGAACACTGAGATGTTAATAGTGACGGGGGGAACTGGGCGGGGGTGGGGAGCCTGCTTGTAAAGGAGGAAGGGAGGGGTTCTGCTGTGTTGAGGACAAACTTGAGCGTGGAAGTCACAGCTGTTGGGAGCCAGGACCTTTCTGGGGCCCGGGGGACTGTTCCTGCAGCCAGACCTCCAAGCCTGCACACAGCTTCCCCAAGTCCCCAAGAAGCTGGGCACCTGACTGGCTCTGAGTCCCTGGGGCTGTCCCAGTACCCAGAGCTGGAGCCGTGTCTGACCTTGGGAGGGGGAATCCCTTAAGAAAGAACCCAGCACTGGCCATTTCTACCTGTGTGATTCTGCACCTGCCTTTTCCCCTTGGCTGACCTCAGACTTCCTTGTCATTAAAATGGGGACAGGGATGGGAGGGGGGGGACTCGCCTGCTACTTACTGGATTCCACCTCTCTTTGGCTTCTGGGAAAAGAGAGGCACCTTCTCCCCAAATGTTCTGCGTCAGTTCCTCAAAGTCTCAGAAATATCGCGGGGATGGCATGACCAAATCTGAGGAAACGGACCGGATTTCATAACTGTTCCAAGATTGCTAAATCCCATGTCCTTCCTGCTGCTTCAGGGCTGCCAACGGCTCCATATCAGTTCCCTGTGCTTCTGCGGCAGGTTACTGCAAATGCAGGGGTGTGAAGCCACCTGAACCGTCCTCCCGCAGGCTCGGAGGTCAGAAATCTCAACGGGATCTGCCAGCTGTGTTCCTTCTGGAGGCTCCGGGAGATCATGTGTTTCATTGCAAAGGAAGGCCTTAGGCAGCCTCTTGAAGCTGGAGGAGGGGAGGAAACAGCGTGTCTCCCAGAGCCTCTCTTCGAAGCCACCGCTGTGGCCTCTTCAGCCATGAGACCTCCCTCTGCTTCCTTCTTATAAGAACCCTCCAGATGACATTACCCACCCTCCACCCCAGACAGTACAGGATCGTCTCCCCATCTCTAGATCCCAGACATAATTCCATCTGCAAAATTCCTTCTGCCCTTTAAGGAAATTCAGACCAGAGATTTCCTGGGAGAGTCCAACATAGCAGTCATTCTCACTTAAGTATAAAAATGCATGATCAGCTTTATGGTGCTTCCTTCCCAGCAAAGGGATGAAGTTTGGGTGTGGTCAGCTCTGGAGACGGGGAGAGAAGGAATGTGGAAGTCTTGGAGGCCCCCAAAACTGGCCCTGAGCAGCTCCTTGACAGGTTTAGCAGGCCTGGCATAGGATGCTCTGAGTACCCCTGGGGGCTGCCTCCACTGCCTGCTTTCTCGTGGCCTGTGCGACCCAGTACGCTTGTCTGCCTGGGTGGAGGTGTGAGGTTTTAGGAACTTCCTAGAGAGCAGGACTGAGACCTTCCCGGGATCCAGGCCTCCGGAATTCACCAGGCTCTGCCCGTCTTTCCACCCTGACCCTCCATCACTGCTGCCAAGGCTTTTCCCTGAAACCGTGCGCTTGGCTGTGGTTTGTGCCTGATTCCTTAGCCACTGTTTTCCGAGGAAAGTGAGTGTACACTTTTCCATTTCCCCGCTGCTCAGGCCTGCCCAGGGCTGGGGCGGGGCGGGGTGGGGGGTTCACTCTGACCTCAGCAGCTGTCGGGGTGGTGGGTGGCTCCCAGGTTCTGACTGCTCTGTGTATGGGGGCAGTGACCTGCAGGAGGGTGACCAGACGGGGAGGCTTCTCCTGCCCCTGGGCCCGTTGGAGAGGCTGCCGCCCGCCCCCCAGCCCTCTCAGTCCGCAGGAAAGGACGGCAACTTGCTGGCTCTGTGCTCCCAGGTACCCAGTGTTCTAGGAAACGCTCGTCCTCAGCCCGGTCTCCCCACCCCTCGCCAGGGCAGGCACATGCTCTGGGTGCCTAGCCAACCCCGGGGTGTCTGATAGCATCTTCTTTCCACATTTCCATGCCCCACACTCCAGGAAGAAGCCCGGTGCCCCAGGCAGGCCACGCCCTTCATCTGCCCTGCACCGAGGCTGGCTTCCTCCACGACACCTGGAGGAAGGAGAGGCTGCCCGGTAACTGGGTTCAGCTGAGTGCAGTCTCCCGCCCGTGCAGCGAGCTCAGTACTTTTCCAAAGGGTTTTCCCTAAAAGGCCAGTCGGCCGCAGCCCCTTCAGCTCTCCAGCACCACCCGGGATGTGGCAGGAAGCGGGCGGACCTCACCACCGAGGGCACCATGTCCCATCTCCTCCTGGTCCCCACTCCACACAGATGCCCCCATGCTGTCCCCTGCTCCGTGGCCCGGGCCAGAGAAGAGTCCCCGTGCCCCCTGCCCCCAGCTCTCAGATCCCCCGAGTTCTCCTCTCTGGCTGGTCGGGGCTCCCTGCAGGAGTCCTGCTGATGGCCCATGTCTCGGCACCCGAACATGCAGGTGGCAACCAGCTGGGTGGATCCTGCGCGCCTCCTTCTGTCGCCGGGGGTGCAGAGCTGGCAGATTTCCACTCCCCTTGTTGATCTGGGCATGGACACGCAGCAGGAAGACCAGCAGGGAGCCAGCCTCGTCCTCCCTGAGCACCCCACCTGCCCGTCCTGGGCCTCTTCTGGCCATTGTTCCTACTTCAAGCTCCCCCGTGTGTGGGAGTCCTGACCACTCTGAGGACAGGAGCGGGGTCTGCTGGCCACGCCCAGAGCACAGAACCCCCTCCCAGGCTGGGGAAGCTGAGGGTCGGGGCTGAGCACAGTCCCTCAGCACCCCCGGTGGCCTTGGGGAGCCGGGTCTGCATGGGGCTGACCTAGCCCTTTGCTCCGGCCCACAGGCACCGTGTTTGCAACAAGCAAGCGGGAGGCCCACACTGGAGCCCACCCTCCCCTTCAGGTGTCTCCTGAGTTCCCTGCTCCATCCTTACCAGCACTGATTAAGCGGGGCCCCTGCCCAAGTTGCTCACAGCCTGAAGGAGCCTTAAAGCCACTCACAGGCATGTCACACATCTGGAGACGCGCCCAAAGAACACAGAGGCCCCGGGAGCACCTCAGAGCCTCTAGGAGGGGAGACGAGCCCTGAGCGCACAGACAAAGAGCACTTCATCTCCACTTCTCCACCCTTCCGGGTCGTTCTGGGGAGGGGCATTGGGAAGCTAAGACGGCCAAGCCGAGGCCTGTGTGTGGCCTCAGGGCAGAAGACAGAGCTGCTCCTGGTGTGAACAGCTGGAACGCAGAGGTTGCTGGAAAGCCCTGAGGTGGGAGACGTGAGGGCACCAGAAACTATTCTGGAACCTGGTCACAGAGCCTCTGGGCTTGGCTCTTCCCGGAGCGGCAGGGCCCAGAGCCACCTGCTTTCCAGGTGTGTGACCTGATCGGAGTCGGGGGCTGGCGTGAGGGAAAAGGAAGCAAAAGCCAGAGTTGGCAAATAGAAGTGCTTCCTCTTTAGCCTCACAGCTAACGCCACTGCACGTGGTGCTGGTGGTGGTGATGAAGGTAGAAACTGAAGACGTGCGGGTGGGAGAGCTCGGGGCCGCAGACCGATTTGTGTCCATTCCCTGTTCTTCCTCTACCTGTTCCTTTGTTTATCGTCCGCCTGTTCTGAAGCAGGCACGCGGCTCGGCCCTCCTGCCCCAGGCCCTGCAGACCGTAATCTAAGGTAGCAGTGCCCTGTTCTTCCGCAGAAGGCCCCGGGCTGCCCGGGAAAGCCCGCGGGGCTGAGGCCGATCTTGGGGAGCATGGGGGAAGCAAGCCCAGGCGCAGAGCCCCGCACAGGCAAAGGTGCAGAGATGGAGAAGTCCTGAGTGCTGGGTCTGGGAGAGGTTTGTTGATGCTGGAGGCGGCAGGGGTGAGGAGAGAGGAGGGCAGAGCCGAGGAGGGGGCCAGGAGGTGTCTGGTGGCAATAGTCGGCGTAGGGAGTAGGCACCAAGGAGATGGGGAGATGAGACGTGTGTTGGGGTGAGCCTGGCCAGCACCCTGGGGCTGCCTGCTTCCCCTACCCCCGCCCCCTCGGGGCTACTTCCTCTGCTTCCCTCCTGCACGGGCCCTCGGCAGGCTGATCTGGCTAGGAGGCCGTGGGACTGAGCATTCAGGAGCCGAGGTCCGGCCACGGAGTGTGCAGTGGGGCTGCCCCCAAAGGCCTGCCTGCCTCTAGGCCAGGAGTGGGGCAGGGGGCGGGGGGATGGGCCAGTCCCGTTCCTCCAGCTTGAGCCTGGAGTCTCTTCCCCCACAAGGAAATGAAAAGATTGCTTCCCGCCCCCAGAGGCTTCTTCATGGGAGGCTGGCTCTGCCAGAGAAAAGGCAGTGGACAGGGTCCTAGTTCTCTCTGAGACCCTTCTGACAGCCTGAGCCGGTGAGGGGGCCCGCACGTGTGTGTGCACATGTGTGCACATGTGCACATGTGGTCTGCAGCAGGCCCCACCCACAGTGACCCTCAGCGTCATCACTAAGCCCGCCGCTCCCTGGGTCTCGGTGGCCCACCTACGAGGACAAGGCTTTGGGGGCCCTACCGGTGTGTGCCCGACTGGGCCTGAGGACCCTAGTTACTAGTGTGTGTGTCCCCACGCTGACGGCTGGCAGTGGACCTCTGCCTACAGAGCCCCAAGAAGCAGCTGTTCCCACTCCCCCATTCGGGTATAGAGCTGGGCCTGGGGACACGCCTCTTCTGTGGGGCAGCTGGGGGAGAGGGGATGTGGATGCGCGGTGCCCTGTGGGGCCACACAGGCACAGGTAGGGAGAGGCCTCTGAAAGGACAGAACTATTCCAGAGGGCCTTCCTGGAGGCAGTGGCCACAGGTGGCCTTCTGACTGAGAAGGTGGAGGGAGGGATGTCCAACCTGCAGAGCAGGCAGAGCCACATCAGGCCAGGGACCCCCGGGGTCAAGTGCATGCGCATGGCCCTGGAGAGGTGAAGCAGAGAGACAGGCCAGCAGAGAAGGATCTGGGCCCAGTGTCCTACTCAGGTGATGACAGACACACACAGAGGGACAGAGGCACTAGAGAGGCCTCATCCACTCGAGCTGCCTGCCCGGGACAACGGCCAGAGCCAGGCCGGCCTCTTTGTGTTCAGTCAGAACGGAGCACACACTCGGGCACCTTTCGAGTCCCTTGTGGCCACATGTGGACTGGTGAGATGGAGAACATGCCCATCCCCATGGAACGTGCTTGGACAGTGCTGGGCAGGGGCCAGGGACAGAGGCCGCATCAAGAAGCAGGCTCAGCCCCGCAGGACAGTACCCGCAAGGTGGGGAGGTCCACGAGGATCGCTGAGCCCACAAAGTGGGGAGGTCTGTGCTGCCCAGCAAGGCCAGCCGCAGGGCCTGAGTGGGCATCATTCAAGTCCCCATCTTGCGGGCTGCATCCCATGTGAGGCCCTTGGCCCTTGGTTGTCCCCATCCTGTGTTTGCAGAGCAGGGAGGATCCCTGGCATTTGGTAAATCCTTACCAGCTCGAGGCTGAGCTGTATCCATGGCCCAGCCTAGAAAGTGCCTCCTGTGGACACTGCCCCCACAAGTGCAGGCGGGGGCACAGAACACACCTGGATTTTGTGCCAGGAGCGTTTTTGCCCTGACACGATTTTGCACATCCCCGGATTGCTGAGGTCCAGCACTGGTTGTCGTCCCTGCTGCTCGGGTGTCTGCTAAGTACCTGTGTTTACAGAATGATAGTCCCCCTTCCAGAGAGCCCTGTCCGGTGGCCAGGGCAGAGGGCTACGTGTTAATCCTGGGGGAGGGGCTGTCTGCAGCTCACTGTGGGGCACAGATGTCAGACTCAAGGGGGTCCTAGAGTTCATTTGTCTCCTGAGGGGGAGACCTGGAGGCAGGGAGGTCGTGGGTCGTGCCAGGGCTGCACACAGAGCCAGCCTGAGGAGACTCGGCTGTGCTCACCGCCCCCCACCCGCAACGTGCTACAGAGGCGTGGGGCAGCGGCTGGGACCGGGCTCTGGGTTTGTGGTGGGCCATCATGGACTGGAGCACAGCGTTGCTCTAGACAGAGCCTTCCTGTCTGCTTGCCAGTCCAGGAGGGTCCAGGATGAGCCTGGACATCTTTGCTGTGGCATCAGAAAAAGTAGTATGAAAGCGTTTGCCTTTGAGCAGGAGCCAGAAATGGGGCCAACCAGCAGTTCTCGCAAGTTCAGTGTGATAATGTGGTTCGAACAAAATGGGTTACTGTAGTCAGTATATAGCTGCAGGCCTTGTCAAGGTCTTTACAGTGCTACTGGGCACTGTTGAGGCCCCAGAAGGTGCTCCAGTATGCATGTTACCCAAACTCCAACCTCTCTGAGGACTTATTTTGTGCTACAAGTCCCTGGGCAGGTGAGACACACAGTTGGGAATGCTGACTTATCCACTGGGAGACACGAGGGAAAGATGGTTCCAGGAAGGTAGAACAGTCGAGCAAAGGCAGTGGGTGTGGGAGAGTAGGAGACAGCAGGTGGTGCTCCCTCAAGCTCAGGGGAAGGGGAAGGGGCAGGGGCAGAGGGAGCTGACTGCAGTCCTAACCAGCCGGGGCCCTGATGGAACTTTGGAAAATGGATCACCTCCTGTAGGGCTCAGAAGTGGCCCCAAGAGAGCCTCCCTCGCACCCTCGCAGGGGGGGCTGTCTGGGCAGGTGGACTGCTGGATGGCTGAGAGTGGGCTGAGGGAGCCTCTGTGCAGCCTGAACCTGGCCCCCAGCTCACGCCCCAGGAAAGTCCCCTCATTCTGTGTGAGGTGGTTCCTGGCTGCCCCAGCTCCCTGGGTTCGGGAGCCAGGGGCTGCCTTCAGCCTCTGCCTTCCTGGAGAGCCTGCATCTGGCTGGCGGTGGAGACCTGGTGGGTGGGGGGCTGCACAGTGTTCAGTAGCCTGCTCCTTCCTAAGGGAAAGCCTGGCCGGAAGAGTTGGCCCATCCCCATCCCGGGGTCCAAATACTTCCTCGCTGGCTGATTTCAAGCTGGTGTGGGGGACACGCATCCCCTCCCTCTATGCTGTTGGCACCTGCAGAGGCGACAGGTGTCAGCGGCCCCAAGAGCACTCAGTAGGGTGTCGTAAAGTAAGCGGGAAGTGATGAGGTTTCAACGTTTATTGCTTTTTTAGGCTGACTTTCGTAGTTGTGTGTTTATACAGATTGGTCTTCAAGGATGACTTGGATAGCGGGCTCACAGCACTCTTGGAAGCATGACAGCCTGTTTTCGCTGGCGGCACAAGCCACCAGAACCCGCCTGCTGGAGGGTTTTGACAGTGATCAACCTTTTGTTTCGTCTGGTTTTCTCTAGGCAAACGAGGGAGCAGGAGACGCCCCCTGACTTCTTTTATTTCTCAGACTATGAGAGGCACAACGCGGAGATCGCTGCCTTCCACCTGGACAGGTGAGCCCTCCCGCCTGCGTCCTGGGTCTGAGCACCATACGTGGTGGGGGGGGTGTCCCCCCAACACCCGGCCGGGAAGGTCCTGTCATTACCCCATTGTGCAGAGTAGAAACTGAGGCAGGCCGTGCTGGTAACCATTGCCCTGCAGCGCAGAGGTGGGTCTGTCCTGTGATGGCCTAACCCAGAGAGTCATGCTGCATACCCCACACCAAGGACGGTGCCGGGCGGGAGAGGACCCAGAGCAGCCGGTGACCTGGGCGGGCATGGCTCACCAGGGAGAGGGGGGAGGAGTACGAGTTCTGGGAGTTTTAAGGCAGGGTGTTTCGGGATGTCAGCCCTGGGGCCACGTGAGACCAGGGGACACGAGTCTCACACCCGCTCCCCCACCACCCGTCACCCGTCTCCTAGGACAGCCCTACCAAGCCACATGTGAATGCCCTTTCGGGGTCCACACCGCCTCTCACTGCTGGGGAGCTGGGCAGGGGGTGGTGAGTGGCCGTGTCGTGAGCCTCTCAGCAGCCCCCCTGCCTGCCCAGAGCTGTGCACCCTCCAGGGGCAGTCATGGGCCTGGCTCCAGGGTCAGTTCCCAGAGTCCAGGGGATGGGGGACCCCACCTTGGAACGCAGAGAAAGGGGTTTTCATTCCTCACCAGCCCAGAGCTGGCCGGGGCACGGAGGTGAGACCCTCTCCCCATCCCTTTCCTGCCAGGATCCTGGACTTCCGCCGGGTCCCGCCCGTGGCCGGCAGGATGGTCAACATGACGAAGGAGATCCGGGATGTGACGAGGGACAAGAAGCTGTGGAGGACCTTCTTCATCTCCCCAGGTAAGCTGCCCCTCGCCAGGCTTCCCACACACGTCACCACGAGCCTGCTTCCCTTTCCAAGATGGAGGAGAGAAACTGGGAAGAACTCTTGTGTGACCAAGCCCTCATCCTGACCCTGAGCGTGGTGCATCCCCTGGGGGCTGGGCCACGCCACAGGACCCCGGGCTGCGTCGCCACTCCATGTCAGCCATTTCTGCAGGTTCTAGTGCACGCTTTCTGGGGATGTTGCTCAGTGTTCAGAAGTTAAGATAAAACATGACCATGTCCCCACACTCACCCCCGGGTTACCTGTCACCAGCGTCCTTCCACATGAGACGGCTGCTCTCCGGCTCTGTCTTGGACTAGTTCAGAGGCTCACTGAGGGACTGGTGTAGGGCCGGCAGAAAGGGCCGGCCTGTAGCTGCCAAGAGCACGTCGTGCCTGTGGCCACTCGGGCTGGAGAGCGTCCCTGTAGCCAGAAACGAGCCCATTCCGTGTGGGTCACCCCCATACCCCGCGGATGGGGCCCGCCCGGAGGTCCCACACACAGGGCGCCCTGGGCACTGGGTCATCCCATGGCGGGCAGGCTCTGGGCCGTGCTACCACAGCAAAGGGACATACACATTAGTGAGCGCCAGCTGCATACCAGGCTCTACCATGTAGAGCTATGTACCTGCTAGAGGGTTCCCCATTCGATTCCTAGGCAGGAGTGCGGGGGCACACTGTCTCCTCATCCCCCCTTGTGCGTGATTCTGTGGAGGCATGGCTGACACGCCGTCACTAGTAGCCAAGGACAGAGTTCTGTGAATTTCCATGAGCAGAGAAGCCCCGGTCCCGTCCTGCCCCATCTCTCCAACGATGCGGTCTGTTCCTGGTCTCTGAGGGCTACTGAGCCTTTCCTACCATTGTGCACAAGTGGGGGTGGCACACGGGTGTAACTTTGTCTCCCGGTGCCCAACGGCACCATGTCAAGAGTCCCCCGGGTCGTTGCTTGGTGTCCCGCGTGCTCGTCGGAGTCCTGTTGTTGTGTACGGACGCACCGCGATGGCTTATCCCGTCGTCTGCTGATGGGCCCTGGATACACGGGACTCAGTGACTTGCCCAAATGAAGGGGAGGAGCTGGAGTCTGAGTATCAAGCAAGACAAACAAACCAAGAAACTTCTCTATCTTGCTTTCTTGGTGCAGAGGGAGCTCCCCTCGGGCACCTGCCTCTGGGTCCAGAGGTGCTCGCCCGGGCGCGTGGCCGCCTCGCTGGGGGCTCGCAGGGAAGGGGCTGTGCACCTGGCAGCGTCCAGAACCCCACAACTGATGTCCCACAGGGGCGGCTGAAGGCTCGTGGATTCCTTCTTAGACACAAACCACGGAGCTGGTTCTCAGTCTGAGCGGGTGACGGCACGGGCCTGTCCCACTCCGGCGGTGTGCCGTTCCGTGTGCTGCAGCTGTCATGTTCCAGGTGCCACACGACAATCGCAGGGATGTGTGGTTTTCTTTAAAGCAGCAGAGTGGCAGGAGCGAGCTTTGACCTCGTTCTAGAAAACAAAGTCTGTTCAGACTCACTGGTAGCCTTGGTGCTTTGCCTGCCCTTCTAGAACCCTCCATTGCCACACTGCCCACAGAGCTTTGCTCGAGAACCAGGTGCATGTTGGAGACATTAATCGGCGGCGGACATCCCCTCCACCTCCAGGGGCCCGAGTGGTTCTGTCTGGGGTCAGTCAGGAAAGGGAAACGTGCCAGGAGCTGACAGGGGAGCTTGGTACCGGCTGGGAGCTAGATGGGCGCGTGCGAGGTAGAGATGGCTTGACCCTCAGGCCTCACGGGTGGAGGGTTCTGGTGCAGAGTCACCTGTTTGCTGGGTCCTTGGCCCGTCTTCCCCCGAGGTCTCAGGTGTTGGAGGAGCTGGCCTTGGGGTGTGGGGAAGGCAGATTTTCCCAGCCAACCATCTCGATTATCGTCACTGAGATGAAAAAGGGCTCACATTCCTTCCTCCTGCTCGCCCGCTTCTGCCCAAGTGCAGGGCTGAGCCAATGACCGCCCCCCTGCACCAGCCTCTGACTCGCTTGCTAGACTGGTGTCGACCCAGTCACCATATTCAGCATTCGACCCACGAGCATGTGCTTCTGGGGCCCTCGGTCAGGTGGGGACACTGAGGCACGAGGAGGGGAAGTCCCATACCAAGGTCATACCCCTGGGAAGCTCTTGGGGCCCTGCCCTGGCCGTTCCTTTAAAATCTTTTTTTTTTTTTTTAAGATTTTCTTTATTTGGCAGACAGAGATCACAAGTAGGCAGAGAGACAGGCAGAGAGGGAGAGGGAAGCAGGCTCCCCGCCGAGCAGAGAGCCTGACGCGGGGCTCCATTCCAGGACCCTGGGATCATGACCTGAGCCAAAGGCAGAGGCTTTAACCCACTGAGCCACCCAGGCGCCCCCTGGCCATTCCTTTAGAACAAGGCTTGGCTCTCTGGTGAGGACGCTATGCCCTCACAAAGCGCCTTTCTGTCCGAGCATTAACCTGTCTCACAGCAGCTTCTGCCCTTAGATGGCAGAGCCCAGGGCTCCAGCCCAGGGGATCAGATAAAGGTTACCCTCCTGAACAAGGAGCCGCCACCTGGCCTGAGGCTTATGGTGCGTCAGTGGGACGTGGACGAACGTGTCGACACAGGCGAGCTCATAGACGGGTCCGTCCCACATTGTCCTGCTGCACTGGTTCTGGGATCACGAGGTCCCAGGGAGGCAGAGAGGCCGGTGATGCAGGCAGGGGCTCACTGTGCGCAGGCAGCACCGTGGGAGCCCCTGAGCTGCCTTCCCGTGTCCCCCAGTTGGCTGCTCACCAGCCACAGAGACCCTGCGTGGTCCAGAGAGGAGACCCCTTGTCTGGGAAGCTGGCCGTTTGCACCGCTGGGAAGGGGCCTGAGCGTGGTGGCCGCCATTCTGACCGCCGTGTCCCTACACACTTCAGGCTCTTGAGAGCTCCCCCACCCACCGCAATCACAGAGTCACTGACCATGAGGACGTGAACCTCACCACTGTGTGCACACAAGTGCCATAGCGTCTTGGACCAGTACGGGACACCTGGCCAGGCGTCTGGCAACAAATCAGCAAACTAGGCAGCGGGAGATGCACGCTAACCCTAAATGACCCATGTTCCCTGCGATCTGAGTCCCGTACCGTAATGTTCACCCTCTTTTTGCGGCAACTAAACGACCAAGGCATTTTATTCTTGTTTTTTAAGTAACGTGTCCATACCGCGCGTGGTTAAATGGAGTAACATTTGTTCTGCTTTTATTTTTTTAGAAGATTTTTATTTATTTATTTTACAGGCAGAGATCACAAGTAGGCAGAGAGGCAGGCGGAGAGAGAGGGAGGAAGCAGGCTCCCCGCTGAGCAGAGAGCCCGATGCGGGGCTCCATCCCAGGACCCTGAAATCATGACCTGAGCCAAAGGCAGAGGCTTTAACCCACTGAGCCACCCAGGCGCCCCCTGGCCATTCCTTTAGAACAAGGCTTGGCTCTCTGGTGAGGACGCTATGCCCTCACAAAGCGCCTTTCTGTCCGAGCATTAACCTGTCTCACAGCAGCTTCTGCCCTTAGATGGCAGAGCCCAGGGCTCCAGCCCAGGGGATCAGATAAAGGTTACCCTCCTGAACAAGGAGCCGCCACCTGGCCTGAGGCTTATGGTGCGTCAGTGGGACGTGGACGAACGTGTCGACACAGGCGAGCTCATAGACGGGTCCGTCCCACATTGTCCTGCTGCACTGGTTCTGGGATCACGAGGTCCCAGGGAGGCAGAGAGGCCGGTGATGCAGGCAGGGGCTCACTGTGCGCAGGCAGCACCGTGGGAGCCCCTGAGCTGCCTTCCCGTGTCCCCCAGTTGGCTGCTCACCAGCCACAGAGACCCTGCGTGGTCCAGAGAGGAGACCCCTTGTCTGGGAAGCTGGCCGTTTGCACCGCTGGGAAGGGGCCTGAGCGTGGTGGCCGCCATTCTGACCGCCGTGTCCCTACACACTTCAGGCTCTTGAGAGCTCCCCCACCCACCGCAATCACAGAGTCACTGACCATGAGGACGTGAACCTCACCACTGTGTGCACACAAGTGCCATAGCGTCTTGGACCAGTACGGGACACCTGGCCAGGCGTCTGGCAACAAATCAGCAAACTAGGCAGCGGGAGATGCACGCTAACCCTAAATGACCCATGTTCCCTGCGATCTGAGTCCCGTACCGTAATGTTCACCCTCTTTTTGCGGCAACTAAACGACCAAGGCATTTTATTCTTGTTTTTTAAGTAACGTGTCCATACCGCGCGTGGTTAAATGGAGTAACATTTGTTCTGCTTTTATTTTTTTAGAAGATTTTTATTTATTTATTTTACAGGCAGAGATCACAAGTAGGCAGAGAGGCAGGCGGAGAGAGAGGGAGGAAGCAGGCTCCCCGCTGAGCAGAGAGCCCGATGCGGGGCTCCATCCCAGGACCCTGAAATCATGACCTGAGCCAAAGGCAGAGGCTTTAACCCACTGAGCCACCCAGGCGCCCCTCTGATTTATTTTTTTTTATGAAGTTCATCATTTTGGAGGGTGCGGTTCTGCAGCTTCTAGTGCATTCGCGACGTGCCACGTCAGCACCTGTTCCAGAACGTTCTGTTCACCCCTGTTTGCCATCACCCCCCTGGGCCCCCCACCCCTGAACCCCCAGGGTTTCTGTGTGCCGTTGCCTATCTGGACGTTTCACACACACAATGCGACAGCGTGTGGCGTCTGTCACTGAGTGTCACGTTCACATGGATTGTCCCCGGTGGAGGCTTCCTCCTGGGTAAAGAGTGCACTCTGTTCTATGGAGGGACAGCCCCGGGGGGACAGCGGGGGGCCCCGCAGCTCTGTTCCCACGGGCCCTTGGTGCCGGGTGCTGCATGCACGCGTGCTCGCTTCCCTCGAGGGTAGCATTGCTCTGTCATGGGTCCTTCCACACTAGCTTTCAGACAGGCCACCAGCCTGGCTTCCACAGCAGCCACACCGTGTCCAGCCCAGTGGTACTGAAGCAGCTCCCGTGTCCCCATGCCCTCAGCAATACCCTTTAGTGTCTGTTCTCCCGACTGAAACTGGCTGGGGGTGTAGGAAACGGGGTCTCACCGTGGTCCCCGCGGCACTCCCCTAATGACCAAGGTGGGGTCATGTCCGTGTTGGCTGTTTCTGTAGTTTCTTTAGGGGAAAATCTGCAGAACTCCTTGGCCCATTTACGAGTGGGTCTATTTATCTTCGTGGGTCGTAGGAGTTCTTCATGTGGGCTGCGTGCTAGACCCTTGTCAGAGCTGAGACTGGCAAGCGTTCTCTCCCGCCAAGAGCATTATACTTTTTTCATGGGGAGAATGCCTCTTTTAAGCCACTGAGCATGGACTCTAGAATTTCGGTAGGTGTCAGTCTGAGATCCTAGTGCCAGCTCCCCCAGTTGTGTGGCCTTGGGCAGGTCAGCGCCCCTCTGTGGGCCTTAGCGTTCGTACCACAGGCAGCACTGATTTGTGAGATCCAGTGGGAGAAAGTCAGGGAGCCTGGCTGGTCAGGTGGACGGTGTGGACTGGGCCTGGCCCATTGGGTGGATGGTGTGGACAGGGGCTTATCGGACAGACAGTGCAGACAGGGGCCCAGCCCATTGGGTGGACAGTGTGGACAGGGGCCCGTCAGACAGATGACGTGGTCGGGGCCTGGCCTATCAGATGGATGGTGTGGACAGGGGCCCATCAGGTAGATCGTGTGAATGGAGGCCCAGCCCGTTGGATGGATGGTGTAGACAGGAGCTCACCCCATTAGGCAGATGGTGTGGATGGGGGCCCAGGCCATTGGGCAGACGGTGTGGATGAGGGTCCAACCCAGCGTGGATGGTGTGGATAGAGGCCCGTGGACAGACAGTGTAGACCGGGGACCATCAGATGGATGGTGTGGATGAGGGTCCAACCCAGCGTGGATGGTGTGGATAGAGGCCCGTGGACAGACAGTGTAGACCGGGGACCATCAGATGGACGGTGTGGATGGGGGCCCATTGCACAGATGGTGTGAATGGGGGCCTCTGGGGCAAACGCTGTGGATGGGGGCCCAGCCTGTCCAGGCAGACAGTGGACAGGCCCAGTCTGTCAGGCAGACAGTGTGGACGGGGGCCCGTGGGACCGATGGTGTTGAGGGGGGTCTAGCCCGGATGGGTGGTGTGGAGGGAGGCCTGTGGGGCAGATGGTTGAATGTGGCCCATGGGACAGACGGTGTGGACTGGAGCCTGTGGGACAGACGGTATGGAGGGAGGAGGTCTAGCCTAGGATGGATAGTATGGATGGGATGGGAGTTCGGCCCCGAATGGACTGTGTAGACAGGGGCCCGTGGACAAATGGTATGGAGGGGGACCATGGGACGGACAGTGTGGACAGGTGTATGGCCCAGGATGGATGGTGCGGACAGGGGCCCAGCCTAGGATGGATGGGGGGGCCCGTGGGACGGATGGTGTGGACATGGCCCGTAGGATGGACAGTGTGGACGGGGGCCTGTGGGACCGATGCCCGTGGGACAGATGGTGTGGACGGGGGCCCATGGGACAGATGGCATGAATGTGGCCAGTGGGGCAAACAGGGGCCTATGGGACAGATGGTGTGGATGGCGGTCTAGCCCAGGATGGACGATGTAGATGGGGACCTGTGGGACAGACAGTGTGGACTGGGGCCCAGCCTGTCAGATGGATGGTGTGGATGGGGACCCATCGGGCAGACGGTGTAGACAGGGGCCTGGCCTGTTGGACGGACGCTGTGGACGGACACTGTGGATGGGGGCCCGTGGGGCAGATGGTGTAGACAGGGGGTTGTAGGACAGACCGCGTAGACGTGCCTCATGGGACAGACTGTAGACAGGGCTGGCAATAGGGCATTGCCCCCCTCACCTGTGTGCCTGTGTGTCCCCAGCCAACAACATCTGCTTCTACGGGGAGTGCTCCTACTACTGCTCCACAGAACACGCCCTGTGCGGGAAGCCGGACCAGATTGAGGGCTCACTGGCGGCCTTCCTGCCTGACCTGTCCCTGGCCAAGAGGAAGACGTGGCGGAACCCCTGGAGGCGCTCGTACCACAAACGGAAGAAAGCAGAGTGAGTGTCAGGCAGGCCCTGCCATGCGGGGCCGCATCCTTCTGCTGGCATCGCAGGGGTCTCAGAGGCTTCTGCCCACTGTGCTCAGACGGGCCTCGGGCCTGCTGGCAGCCTCAGGCTGGAGGGAGTATCAGGAAAGGGGGGCACACGCAACTCTGCCTGCCCCCAGTGGGCGACACCGCCCCTCATGCATAGAAGGCAGGAAGGGCGGCCTCATTCTGGGAACCAGACACATCCCCCACGTGGTGCCGCCGGCCCAGTGCAGGCTGGAAACACAGCCTCTCAGGACTGGAACTCTGCATTCGCTCCGTGCCTTTCTTGTCCCTGAAGACATGGCTGTGAAGGGGTCTCTGGGGTGCGGTGTCCAGGTCCTAACCCTCCAGAACCCTGGCATCTGGAGCGAACAGCAGCCTCCAGACATGGCTTGATCACCTCCCAACCCCCTGCTCGTGTTAATGCAGCCTCAGCTGGCAGCTCCGCTCTGTGGTGATCTTAATGCAGCCTCATGGTGGTGATCTTAATGCAGCCTCAGCTGGTGATCAGCCTCTGTGGTGGTCTTAATGCAGCCTCAGCTGGCAACTCTGCTCCTGTTAATGCAGCCTCTGCTGGCAGCTCTGCTCTGAGCTGCCAGCAGAGGCTGCATTAACAGGAGCAGGGGGTTGGGAGGTGATCACCTCTCTCCACCCCAAGTCCTCACTGCAATAATCCCGCTGTGCTGAGCTGGTCTGGGCCTCCCTCTCCACCCAGAGAAGGAAACTGACCTTCTCACATGGGCTCCCCCACAGGTGGGAAGTGGACCCCGACTACTGTGAGGAGGTGAAGCAGACGCCCCCCTATGACAGCAGCCACCGTGTTCTGGACATCATGGACATGACCATTTTTGACTTCCTCATGGGTAAGTCAGCAGCCCGGGCTTCCACCAGGAGCGTCCACCCTGTGTGTGACCCAGCAGGGGTCAAGCCCCTGCTTTGCTCTGTCCCTTGGGCTCCAGGCTCAGAGGTAGAGAGTCGGCTCCTGAGTTTTCAGCTTGCTTCTCTCCACAGGAAACATGGACCGCCATCACTATGAGACTTTTGAGAAGTTTGGGAACGAGACGTTTATTATCCACTTGGACAATGGAAGAGGGTGAGCCGCGTTCTTACTCCTCCAGACCCAGGAGGACCAGGCTCTGAGTGGGGGATGCTGGCCGTCCCCCACAGATGCTGTGTGTGTGATGCAGGGTGCTGGCCCTGGGTCTCCAGCTCCTGATGGCAGGAAGCATTGGTAGTGTTACTCCTCCTGGTCCCCAGGGTCACCCCTGTGTGCTGAGTCCTGCGATGTTCTCATGTTGCCCAGGAGAAACTGAGGCCCAGAGAGGCTGCTTGCCCAGAAAGGCCGTGAGGAGCACTTTGCCCATCACATAGTCACATGGGATTGGCTAACTGGGACATGTGGCCATCCCTACCCCACAAAGAGGGCCTGTGGCCACTGCATGCTGGGCCCTGGGCTGTCCTGGGCCACCGAGGAGAGCCGTCTGCTGGGTAGATGTGGGTACAGGGACCTGCCTTTCCCAAATGATTACTAGTGCTGGTGCTAGGACAAGTTGGCACCTGGCACCTGGACAGTTGGGTGTGGGGGCTGCGGACACCCAACTGCCAAGGACAGTACCGTGGCCAGACCCTGGGGGCACCTTCTCTGCTTAGCCTGTCTCAGACCCCAGTACAGCAGCCAGAACACTAGGGTACTTTCAGGGACATGCCTCATCCCAGGGCCTGTGTCTGGTGCTGGCACAGCAAAGACAAGACCACACAGCCCAGGTGCTAGGGACACAGTGCCAGAGTGCTGGTGACAGCCGGGGGTGCTGGGGATCTAGTGTTGGTGTGCAAGGGAGAGCCAGCCGGAGTGCTGGAGACACTCAGCTGGGGATGCTGGGGCACAGTGCCGGGGTGATGGGGATAGTCAGCCAGGGGTACTGGGAACTCAGTGCTGGGATGCTGGGGACATTCAGCCAGGGGTACTGGGGCACAGTTCTGGGGTGCTGGGGATGCTGGAACACAGTGCTGGGGTGATGAGGAGAGTCAGCCAGGGGCACTGTGGACATGGTGCTGGGATGTTGGGGACACTAAGCCAGAGGTGCTTGGGACAATCAGCCAGAGGTGTTGGGGATACAGTGCTGGGGTGCTGGGGACACTCAGCCAGGGATCCTGGGGCACAGTGCCGGGGTGATGGGCACAGTCAACTAGGGGTACTGGGGACACAGTGCTAGGGACAGTCAGTTGTGGGAGCTGGGAACACATTGCTGGTGATAGCTGGAGGTGCTGGGGACAGTCAGCAGGGGGCACTAGGGATATAGTTCTTGGGTACTAGGGACACTCAGTAGGGGTGCTAGGGGCAGTCATCCAGGGGTGCTGGGGCCACTCAGCCAGGGGTCTGGGGACAGTCAATCCAAAGTGCTGGGGCACAGTGCCAGGGGCACTGGGGACACAGTGCTGGGGACACTCCACTGGGCATACTGGGGGCACTCACCCAGGGGTGCTGGGGACAGTCAGCTATGGGAGCTGGGAACACCGTACTGGTGCCAGTCAGCCAGGGGCTGCTGGGGCACAGTGCCAGGTGGACACTCAGCCGGTGGTGCTGGGGACAGTGTTGGGTTGTTGGGGACACTCAGCCAGGTGTGCTAGGGAGAATCAGTTGGGGGTGCTAGGGACACAGTGCCAGGATGCTGGGGCAAGTGCCAGAAGTACTGGGGATAGTCAGCCGGGGACCCTAGGACACAGTGCTGGGTGCTGAGGTCAGCCAGTGGCACTGGGGACACAGTGCTGGGATTCTGGGGACTCAGCTGGGGTGCTGGAGACACAGGGCTGGGTGCTGGGGACAGACAGCCAGGGGCACTGAGGACATATTGCTAGGGTGCTGGGGACACTCAGCCAGGGGTGCTGGAGAGACCGTGTCAGGGTGATGGGGACAGTCATCTGTGGGTTCTGGGAACACAGTGCTGGGGACACTCAGCCAGACGTGCTGGGTTACAGTGCCAGGGTGCTGGGGCACAGTGCCGGTTGTACTGGGGATACTCAGCTGGGGGTGCTGGGCATAGTATTGGGGGTGTTGGGACACTTAGCCACAGTGCTGGCTAAGTTCCTGCGAGGAGCACTCAGCCAGGTGCTAGGTTATAGTGCCAGGTTATAGTTGGGGTCACTCAGCTGGGGGCACTAGGGACACAGTGCTGGGTGTGTTGGGACCCTAACCCAGGGGTGCTTGGCACAGTCAGGTGTCCTAGGGACACCCAGCTGGGGTGCTGGGGTCATAGTGCTAGGGACACTCCACTGGGGGGTGTGGGGACACTCAGCTGGGGTGCTAGGTTACAGTGCCGGGGGTGCTGGGACACTTAGTCCCACACCGGGGACACAATGCTGTGATGTTGGGGACACTCAGCCGGGGGTGTTGGTGACAGCTGGCTGTGCTGGGGACACAGTGCTGGGGTGCTAGGGACAGTGAGCTGAGGGTGATGGGCACAAGACTGGGTGCTGGGGACACTCAGCCAGGGGATATGGGGCACAATGCCAGGATGGTGGGGGAAAAGTGCCAGCATGCTGGGGACACTCAGGAATGCTGGGGCACAGTGCTGAGGTGCTGGAGTCAGCCAGGGGTGCTGGGGACACAGTGCTAGGGACACTCCACAAGGGGGCGCTTGGGACAATCAGCCATGGGCATTGGGGACACAACGCCAGGGTGCTGGGGAGTCAGCTGGGGGTGTGGGGGACACTCAGCCAGGAAAGCTGGGGCACGGTGCCAGGGCTGCTGGGGAGAGTCAGCTGTGGGCGCTGGGAACACAGTGCTGGTGACGGTCAGCTGAGGGCACTGGGGACCTAGTACTTGGTACTGGGGACAGTCAGCTGGAGGCACTGGCGTCAAAGTGCTGGTGGGCTGGGAACAGTCAGCCCAGGATGCTGGGCATATAGTTCTGGGGTACTGGGGACACTCAGCCAGGGGTGCTAGGAACAGTCAGTTGTGGGTACTGGGGCCATCAGCCAGGGGCACTGAGGACACGGTGCTGGGGTGATACAGGCAGTCAGCCAGGGGTGCAGGGGACACAGGACACAGTGCTAGGGTGGTGGAGATAGCCGGGGCGCTGGGGATACAGTGCTGGGATCCTGGGAATACTCAGCTGGGGGCGCTGGGGAGTCAGCCAGGGGTGCTGGGGATCTAGTGCTGGGTTCTGGGGACAGTCAGCTGGGGACACTGGGGTCAAAGTGCTGGGGACAGTCAGCCAAGAGTACTGGGCATATAGTTCTGGGGTACTGGGGACACTTAGCTGGGGTGCTAGAGACAGTCAGCTGGGGGTGCTGGGGCCACTCAGCCCGGGGCACTGGGGACAGTCGGGCAGGGGCACTGAGGACACGTGCTGGGGTGATGCAGTCAGCTGTGGGTGAGGACACTCAGCTGTGGGTGCTGGGGTCATGGGCGGGGTGGTAGAGACAGCTGGGGGTGCTGGGGATGCAGTGCTGGGATCCTGGGGACACTCAGCCAGGGTCACTGGGAAAAGTCAGCCAGGGAAGCTGGGGACACTCAGCCAGGGATAGTAGGGACAGTCAGCCAGGGGTGCGGGACACAGTGCCGGAGTGGTGGAGACAGTCAGGGGCACTGGGGAGAGTCAGCCAGAGGTGCTGGGGTCGGCCAGCTGGGGGCGCTGGGGACACAGTGCTGGGATGTTGGGGGCACTAGGCCGGGGGTGCTGGGGACACTCAGCCGGGGGTGCTAGGGACACAGTGCTGGGGATACTCCGCCGGATGGTGATGGGGGCACTCAGCCAGGAGTGCTGGGGCACAGTGTCGGGGGTGCTGGGGCACAGTGCCAGGGGTACTGGGACACTAAGTCCGGGTGCTGGGGTATACAGTGCAGGGGGTGTTTGAGACAGCTGTGGGAGCTGGGAACACAGTGCTGGTGACAGCCAACGGGTGCTGGGGACACTCAGCCAGGGGTGCTAGTTACAGTGCCGGGGTGGGGGACAGGCAACCGAGGGTGCTGGGACACTCAGCCAGGGTGATGGGGAAAGTCAGCTGGGGGTGCTAGGGACACAGTGCTGGGGTGCTGGTGATAGGCAACGGTGTTGGGGACACTCAGCAGGGATGCTAGAGATAGTCAGCAGGGGGTGCTGTTGATAGGCAACTGTGATGGGGACACTCAGCCGATGTTGCTGGGGACACAGTGCTGGGGTGGTGGAGACAGCCAGAGGTGCTGGGGACACAGTGCTGGGGACACTCACCTGGGGGTGCTAGGGACACAGTGCTGAGGACAGTCCACTGGGGGTGCTGGGGACACTCAGCCAGGGGGCTGGGGCACAGTCCTGGGTAATGGGGACAGTTAGCTGGGGCGTTGTGGACACAAAGCCGGGACTTGGGGGACAGCAGTGTCTTGGGGACACACTGCCCCATCTCCATGGCTGTGGCTCTCCAGTAGGGCACACAGGGCGCTGCCCGCTGCAGGGCTGGGGTCCCCCATGGAGTGCCCTGTTGCAGGCTCTGCACACAGGTGTCCTGTGTGTCGTGTCCCCAACAATTCTGTGCTTCCTCGGCAGGTTTGGGAAGTATTCCCATGATGAGCTGTCCATTCTGGTGCCTTTACAGCAGTGCTGCAGGTATGGCGCCCCACTCTGCGTCCCCCCGCCCCCCGGGGAGCCCTCAGTCCAGCCACAGATTGGGCAGAGGCCCCCAGCCTCACTCCCACAGCCTGGCAGCATGCAGCCCAGCACCCGGAGCCCGAGTTGTGGCATCCCCAGCCCCTCCCGGCACATGTCTCAGGCCAGCCGTGATGGCCCCCATCACAGATGAAGACACTAGGGCTCAGACTGGCGTCCTGCCCCCCCAGCACTCTGTGCCCCTCGCTGCCACCCTCTTTGGGGCTCCCCCCTCATACCTCTTCCCTTTACGGGTGGGGAACCAAGCCATGGGGCAGAACCAGGAGCTCCCTGCCCGGGGAAGGTGTGTGGGGCTGAGCTGGGCTCAGTCTCCCGGATGCATGGGCCATCCTCCCCACCCTGCGTCTGCCTGGAGTGTCGGGTCCCTGCGGGCACTGCCAGGCCTCCCGTGGCCACCTGCTCTGCCAGGCAGGACCCTTACTGCAGCGCCTCCGGGAGGCAGGGGCCCGCCTGGGACTGCCCCTGGCTTGGTGCCGGTGTCCCCTGTGCCCAGGCCCCAGAGGCTGGGGCCTGACCTGTCTCTCCCTGGCAGGGTCCGGAAGTCCACCTACCTTCGGCTGCAGCTCCTGGCCAAGGAGGAGTACCGGCTGAGCCTGCTGATGGCAGAGTCCCTGCGCAAGGACCGCGTGGCCCCCGTCCTGTACCGGCCGCACCTGGAGGCGCTGGACTGGCGGCTGCGCATCGTGCTGCGGGCCATTGGGGACTGCGTGGAGAAGGACGGGCCGCACAGCGTGCTGGAAGACGACCTGGATGCCGAGCACAGAGTGCCCCCCGGCAGGTAGTGACCGAGAGCCGCCGGCCTGCCGTGGAGGAGGGACACGTGTGTCCACGCTGTAATTCGGAGACTGCGGGAACAGATGGACCGCTCCGTGGGTCAGGCACCGCAGGCCCAACAGGACTCACGGTGTCCGCTTTGAGACCGGAGAAGGCTGGGGAGGGGGCGCTCTGTGCTCATGGACAAGGCGGCCTGGCGGCGGGGGCCACCCACCCTTTTATATGGGAAGGAAGCCTTTACTGACTATTTTGTATTTATACTTGGTGTCTATGTATATAAATAGAGCGACACCTTGCAGACCCCAGACCACCCACCAAATGCACACGTGGGGGCCGCGCCCCCTGGGGCCGGCCTCTCCTGCCAGGTGTGCTCCCACTCTGGACCTAACTTGAAACAGACTCCCACCTGTCCTCCTTCCTGGGAGGCCCGCGGCCAGACGGCTCACGGTCTCGGCCCGGTGCACGGCGGGGCTCCCGACGGCGCCATAGGCTGGTCGGCGGGCAGACTCCCAGTTTCAGAGTGACGTCAGTGACCACGTCTTCCGTTTCTCAGAGCCACCCGGCAGTGCCTGGGACCTCCCTTGGCGGCCCAGGGTGCTGCTCGTCTCCTGACTTCGCTTTGATCATTGGTGCAAAGACATCACACGGGCTCCTTCAAGGGCCTCGGCAACAGGCTGAATTTTGCAACATTTTTGTGGAATAGTTTGCAATGTGGTAAAAGTGCAATAAAAATAGAGCAAATGTATGCTGGGGTCTGGGCCCCTCACGCCCTGAGCTCAGCAGCCACCCGGCCTCCCTCCACATAGGTCAGGCCTGGAAGAGGGCAGAGCCAGGCTCAGCTTCCAAGGTCCAAGGGGCTGTGGCTGGGAGGCAGGAGGTGGGGGAAGCCCCCTGTCCCACTCCTGGTGTGGCTGACCAAGCTGGGCAGGGGGTCCCTGAAGACATGGGCCAGTCCCAGAGGGCAGCATCACATCTACACAGCCCAGGTGTGCCCACTGGAGCCAGGAGAAGTCCGGCCCTGTAGGCCGCAGGGCCTGAATCTTGCTGGGAGGCCTGCCTGGGGGCTCCCCAAGATTGTTGCCTGCAGGGGCTCAGTGTGGGCACGGGGCACCGCGACAGGCCAGCCCCAGGGGTTCCAGGGGGAGGACACTGATGAGCACTGACATAAACCCCAGAGAGTCCCAGGGAGCAGAGAGTCCTGCGTATCAGAGCCCTGGCCACCTCCAGGGCTCCCAGCCCCTCTGGTGCCCCAGGACCACTGGTTTCTGTGCACCTGGCTCCACGCAAAGCTGCCACCACAAATTATTCCAGGTCTCTAAGGCAAAACAGCAAGGTTCATCTTGTTTTCCTCATTTCACAGGTGGGGACACGGAGGCTCAGGGAGGGGCTGACATACAGCACAAAAGTCAGTTTAGGTTTCCAGAATGGCCAAGCCGTTGCCTGCCAGGCGGAGGGGGTACGGCCCACAGCAGAACCACAAAGGGACCTCAGGCTACCAAGGAAGTAAATGGGGGGATGATAAAGTGAACCCCAAAGGCAGCCCCCATCAGTAACCCACCTGGCACTCACTTCCCACCCAGCACTCCTCTGGTAACATCACTGGCTCAGGCGTCCCTGCCCTTTCCTGCCTGTGGCTGTACCTGCGTACCTATGGCCTCACCCCCCCCCCCCAGCCTCCTGCTGGGCCCCTGTCCCTGCTGCACGGGGAACAGGTAAGTACCTGGAGGAGGACCTGACGAGGTCCCATGATCAGAAGCAGCCAGTTCTGCTGCCGGGAGAGCGTACCCCCCAGCCTCCTCCCAGGCCGCCCCAAGAGAACAGAGGGACTCTGAAGCCAGGACTGCTGTCCTTACCCCCAGGTCCCCGGTCAATGTGCCACGGGTTTTTTAAAGTTAAAAAAATTTCAACATAGCATATTTGTACTGCTACCTCTACAGAATACCGGTAGCTCACATATTCTGAGGCTGCATCACGTCTGAAGTCTTGCAATATATAAATCTTTTTTATGAGGTATAAACCCTCCACACAGCAGTCCAAAGAAAAGTGATTTCAAACAACCATTAGCTACTGATTCTTAAACACCAGAGAACAAACACAGGAAAGAAATTCAGCACTGAAATCTTCTACATCAAGCTGCAAAAAACAATCTCTAGAGGTGGATTTAAATTTTTAACCAAAAACCCTGGAACAATCTCTTCAATCAGAAAGGTATGGCACAGATGCAGCCATGCCTTCGAGATTGTAGGACACACACAAAGGCATACACTTTATTATTAATTTCAAGTTTACCAAGTCAGTTCAAATCACCAACCTAGGTTCTTAGCACCTTGACACCTTCAACTCCCATCTGATAGGATATCTGGTTAGTGGAAATCTTTTGGGAGCCCGATTTGTCTCTTAACTCCACATAGAGCATGCAAAGCTATCCCCTTTCCACCTGGTGACCTACTGATGGCACCCAGCAAGACTTCACATGCAATGGATGCTGCCAGAAAAAGAAAGGCAGAGAGTAAAGGTGGAGAAGCTTTCCTTCCCATTTCAAAGTAACAAGCAACAGTAAAGGAGCCATGTGAAAACTGTAACATCCTTACATTACCTGAAACTTATAAAAGAAAGAAAATCTGCTCCTTTTGCACCCTGAAATTACAGGTAACAAGACAAAGGACAGAAAACATAAGAAAAGTGTATAAAGGCACTAAATGAAAGGAACACCAACGTTCAAATTATAACTCTGGAAACAATGTCCAGAAGATTATACTTTCTTAACATTCTAACACAGTTAACAAACAGAAGAATTTCAAACAGCTAACAAACATACGAAAAGAAGTTTATACTTCTGGATAAGGAAAATGTACAGTAAAAGATTCGAACACCATTTACGACCCTCCCATTTTCCACTCTCTTTTCTAGACCTGAAACCTGATAACCCCAAACTGTTGGTATCCTACAAGAAAATTGGAACTCTGTTTATGCATGCTAGATCCAGTATCAACATGGTTATATATCACACAAAGCTAAGTCAAACAACAACAACAACAAAAACAAAAAACCCAAGGTGCAAAAAGATACGTAAAGTACACCATTTAGACAGATTTTCCAACTAGAAAAAAGGTTTATACAGATGATGAATTCATACAAATATGTACCAAAAAATACAGAAATATGCAAAAGAATGATATAGATCTCCTTCAGTAACGGTGGTTCGGAAAGGCACTGAGGGAGAAAAAGAAGACATGCTCACTGTTTCAATTCCTGCAAATTGTTCAGTGTTTGAATATTTTAATCAAAACTATCCAAATCAGGGACGCCTGGGTGGCTCAGTTGGTTAAGCAGCTGCCTTTGGCTCAGGTCATGATCCCAGTGTCCTGGGATCGAGTCCCACATCAGTCGCCTTGCTCGGTGGGGAGCGTGCTTCTCCCTCTGCCTCTGCTGCCACTCTGCCTGCCTGTGCTCGCTCTCTCTCTCTCTCTCTCTGGCAAATAAATAAATAAAATCTTAATTAAAAAAAACTATCCAAATCAAATTCACAAAAAGAGTTAACATTTCTTAAATTTAGGGAATGAGTATTACTTCCGTCTTTTTCTATTAGTTTAAAAGATTGTCTTTCCAAAGGTTTCAAAAACGGAAAACTACATTAAGTCAAAGGAAAAAAGAAGATGCAAATTCTACCAAGAATCAAGAAAACGACATCATTACAAGTCTTATAGATATTAAAAGGACAATGGAAACTTACAATTTGTGTATGTGACAGCTTAGATGAGATGTCTCAAAGAATTTCTCCAATTATCAAAGGTTACATAAGAATAGGTGAAGTACAAGACCTATATATATTTAAAATAACTGATTTGTACTTAAATACTTCAACAACTAAAACAACAAAACCAAAAGAATACCCCCACCAAGACAACTTCATTGGTGAATTTCCACCAAAAATTTAAGAAAGAATTCTTCACCAATTCTTCCTTCCAAAAAGAACACCCTTTTCAACTCAGTGTTATGAAGTCAGCATTATCAGAACACCAAAAATAAAGACAACACAAGAGAAGGATCCAGCTCTCTCAAGAATATGGAACCAAAACTCCTTAAGAAATTATAAAATTGAATCCAGCAATACATAAAAAGGGTAAAACGTAATAAAGTATTGAGTTTATACCAGGAGTGCAAAGTTCTTTCATACCTGAAACATGAAAATGCTAAAATAAATACAATATTATTGACATATTACAAACAACTGGAAATAAAACATAAAGTACAACTTAATAGCATAAAAACACATTAACTATTCAGGGATAAATGTAAAAAGATATGTAGGAGGTCTGTACGCTACAATATACGAAACACCGATGAGAGAAATCAGAGACTTAACTGAGTAAGAGCTATACTATGCTTGTAGGTGAGAAAACTTACTAATGTTAAAATCAATTTTCCTCAAAATGACCTGTAGTTATGATACACAACACAGCAGTCGCTAGTTACATGGCTATTTATATTTGCACTTAATTAAAATCACATAAAATTTAGAATTCGTTTCCTCAATTTCACTAATCACTTTTCAAGTGCTCAAGTCACATGTTGTCCATCACTGCCATACTGGACAGTGTAGATGGGAAACATCCCCCTCATTACAAGAAGTTCTTATTGCTACTGGACAGTGCTAGCTACAGAGTCAATGCAATCCAGTCACAATCTCACCAAATTTCACAGAAATGAGGATGAAAAAAGAGGACCTCATAGACTCTAAATGAGTAAGAAAGTAATTTTTTAAAATTCTGAAAAAGTAGTACCCAGCTGAGGGACTGATGTTACTGGATTTCATGATTTATGATGACTACTAATAGTAATTAAAGATGGTGTGGTATTGGCAAAAACACGAAGTTCAGATACATATACACGCATACATAGGATCATTTGATTTTGAACAAAGATACCAATTTAACTCATTAGAGAAAAGAGAGTCTTCAATAACTGGTACAGAAAAAGGTGGGATGTCCATACATAAAAATTAAGAACCTCAATCCATATTCTTATCCATATATAAGAATGGATTAAATACCTAATTGTAAAACTAAAGTTATTATAAAACTTCTGAGAAAAAATAAAGGAAAATCTTTAGGACCATGTCTATGCAAAGATTCCTTGGATAAAACATAAAAAGCAGGGGCACCTGGGTGGCTCAGTGGGCTAAAGCCTCTGCCCTCAGCTCAGGTTCTCATCCCAGGGTCCTGGGATGGAGCCCCACATTGGGCTCTCTGCTTAGCAGGGAGCCTGCTTCCCCACACCCCCCCTCTCTCTGCCTGCCTCCCAGCCTGCTTGTGATCCCTGTCAAATAAGCAAAATCTTCAAAAAAACAAAACATAAAAAGCATAACCTGCAAAAGAAAAAAATACATATATTGAGTTTCAAAAAATTAAAAATCTCCATTTTCTGAAAGAGGGCATTTCCCCAGGTTTGAGAAATAATTGACACATACCACTATAAAAGTTTAAGGTGAACAGCATGAAGATTTGATTTACATATGTCATAAAATGATTACCACAAGTTTGGAACAGCCATCATCTTCTCTAAATACAATAAAAAGGAAAAAAGTTCTCCTTGGGTAAGAACTCTCAGAATGTACTCCTTTAACAACTTTCCTATACATAATACAACAGACTCATGGTCATGATGCTGTACATTTCATCCTTAGTACTTATTTCTAACTTGGCATTTGTGCCTTTTGACCACCTTCCTCAAATTCCCTCTCCCACTGAAAGACACCACGAAGGAAATGAAAGCCAATGACTAGGAGAGAAAATATGCAAAATATGTATCTAATAAACTGTTATTTGGAATATATGAAAACCTGTATGAAAGCTGAGTAATAAATGCAATGGGAAAAAAATATATCTGAAGGCATTTCCCCAGAGATAGATGGGTGACTAGCATAAAAACACATGAAAGGATGGGGTGCCTGGGTGGCTCAGTGCATTAAAGCCTCTGCCTTCGGCTCAGGTCATGATCCTAGGGTTCTGGGATTGAGCCCCACCTAGGGATCTCCAATCAGTGGGGAGACTGTTTCCCCCTCTCTGTCCCTGCCTGCATCTCTGGCTACTTGTGATCTCTGTTAAATAAATTAAATCTTAAAAAAAACACGCATTAAAAGACACTTATCATTAGTCATTAAGGCAATGCAAATTAAGACTACAAAGATAGACCATTAAATCTATTATATTGGTATTACAAAAGGACAAAGAACCAGATATGTCAAATACTGAGGATGCACAAACAAATTCTACACTGTTGATGATGAAAAACAAAATGGTTCTCTTGGGGATGATGCAAATATTATTACTGCTTGTAATTACAGGGTTAATAAGTTCATGAACATTCACACACCTGTACACCAAGAAGGATTAGTCTGACTATTCTGTATATGTACATCTAACCTTTAAAAAAACATCCTTTTCTTAAGTATTTTCTTTAAAATATTTTAACATTTCAGTTTTCCAAACTCCATTCAAACTTCTCTAACAAATACTCTCATCATGTACTTCTAAATGTACTTCTGAAAGCCTCATATAACCATACTGATCAAACTTCAACTCCAAGACAACCAGATGTTCCATATAACGAGACAATCCAGTATTTCTAATGCATGTTTTGTAGAGCTAATCTCATAAACTTCAAAAAGGATAAAAGCATGTAAAGCATTCTGCCTCTGCCAAAGTACTACAGGACCTCCACAATCATCTATGAAGAAAATCATCCAAGAAGAATCATCAAAGGAAAGGAGTCAAATCAAGAGAAAGCTAATTCACACCCTGAATCCCCTTGTATCAAATTTCCCAGTTGTGCAAACCAAATCACAGGGCTTCGTATGACAACACCCAAGTATTAGAAGTCTAAGATAGTTCAGACTGTAACGGGGAGTATTTCACAGAAGTGCTTTCTACAGAAAAAATGAGAGCTGGAATTGAGAAGAAAGTTCTTATTTCATTATGAAATACACACGTGTCTACCACAGTTCTGAATCTTCAATGTAAAGAAACCGTAAAATCTAAGGCATAATAGCACTCATACTGCAGAGTACAGAGGAATGCCTCTTATCATCTTCCTAATGCTTGGTCTGTCAGAAAGGTGATACAACTTCGCAGAAGAGGACAAAACTAGTCGAGAAGTCTAGTCCAGGTTCTATTACTACTAACCTGTTTCATGACTTGGGGCCAGTCACTTAAGCTCACTGGATTCCTGGATGTAATGACTGGATAAAATGATCTCTAAGGTCCATTCTAAAGCAATTTTTCCATGGAGGAAAAACAGTACCCGGGGCAATTCAAAGAATTCTAGCTCTTCTGGGACAGCTGCAACTATAGTCATTAGGAATGTAGATTGAACATTAGTTCATTTTATAAAAATGTTCCTTATTATTTCCCAACAGACTACAGGCTTTAAGTAGAAAGCACAGTGCTGCTCAACAAACCCTAAGCACAAGAAACATGTAGAAAACAACACCAAGGACCATCATAAACTGCTAAAAGCCAGGGATAAAGAGAAATCTTAGAAGCAACTAAGACACACCTTGTAGACAAGGAAAAAGGGGGGTGGGAGATCGCAGCAGATTACTCATCTGAAATAATGAAACCCAGAAAACAATGGAACACCACCTTTAAGGTACTGAAAGAAATAAACTGAACCCAGAATTCTATACCCACTGAAAACGTCTTTCAAAACAAGGACAGAAACTGGAAGCCTCATACACCGTTGGCAATATGAAATGCTGCAGCCACATTGGAAAAAAGCCTAGACTTCAAAAGGCTAAAGAGTTACCATTTGTCCCAGTGATTCCGAGTCTAAGCCTAAATTCCAGAGAAATTAAAACATGGATCCATACAAAAACGTGTACACTCACGTTCATGGCAGCATTATTCATTCATAGCCAAAAGGTGGTTTACCTATACAACAGAATATCATCTGGCTATTAACAGGTGTAGGTACTGATACATGCTACAACATGCATGTTTCCAAGGTGAGCCTTAGAAACATGATGATAGTGAAAGGACCCAGTCACAAGAGACCACATGTCATCTGATTCCATTTATACAGAATACCCAGAACCCTGAATCTTTAGAGAGAGGGTTTATCAGGGGTTCCCTAGCACTGGGGATGGCTGTGTGCACTGGGACTGGGGGCACCCTGAACAGTGACAAGGAAAAACCAGGGGATTCCTTTTGGGGGTGATGAAATGAGGCCACAGTTCATAATTCTGCCAATACACTCAACACCAATGAACCACACATTTTAACTAGATGAACCATACTATATATGTGTTATAGCTCAAAAAGCTGTTATCAGAAGAAAAGCAAAATAAAAACTGAGAAATAAACAGAAGAATGAATCACTGGCAGACGCAAACTATAAGAATGTTACAGGAAGGGGCACCTGGGTGGCTCAGAGTGTTAACCCCTGACTTCGGCTCAGGGCATGATCTTAGGGTCCTGGGATCGAGTCCTGCATCAGGCTCTCTGCTCAGAAGGGAGCCTGCCTCCCCCTCTCTCTCTGCCTGCCCCTCTGCCAACTTGTGATCTCTCTCTGTGTCAAGTAAATAAATAAAACCTTAAAAAAAAAAAGAATGTTAGAGGAGGTCCTTCAGGCAGAATGAAAACATTCCCCATGGAAATCTGGCTCTACACAAAGGAATGGAGAGCACCAGAACTGGTATGTATGTGGGAAAATAGGAAAGATTTCTTCTTTTATATTTTGCAATCACTTTAAAAGATAATTGACTATATAAATTTTTTTTTTACGGAGGATTACAACAGCACTATCGCAGAAAGGCTAGTTACAGGAAAGTGGCCACATACCTGTACTCTTCAACTACAGATGAACCTTGCACAACATGGTTTGAACTACGTGGGCTCAATTACAAGTGGATTTATTTTCAAAAAATACATGGTATGAAAAATACTGTATTTTTCATACAGTATTTCTCTTCCTTATGATTTTCTTCGTATTTTCTTTTCTTTAACTGAATTCACCACATTATACACTGTAAAATATAGACAGCATACATAATACGTTAACTGACTGCTTATGTTATTGGTAAGTGTTCCTGTAAACAGTAGGCTGGAAGTATGTAAGTTCTGGGGGACTCATAAGTTATATTGGGATTTCAACTCTATATGGGGCTGGCATCCCTAATCCCCAAGCTGGTCAGGAGTCACCTGGATAGGGAAAAAATCTGGAAGATAACCTTAGATACATACTAAAGAGTTATACTAAATGAACAACTAAAACCAGAGAGTTATAGCTAAGAAGAAATGATAAAAACTGGATTTAAAAACAAAAACAAAAACCAATTCAACTAAGCCAAAGACAGTAGAAGAAAAGGGGAAAGAGGATTGGTGGGAAAAACAGAGAACAAATAGCAAGACAGGTTTAAAACAAATCTTATCAATAATCATAAAAACCCAAAATGGTCTCTTTATAAAGGCAAAGACTACAATATTTACAAAAAAGAAACACAATCATATCTGCATGTAAGAAATCCTTGTCAAATATCAAAAGCTTCTGCACAAGAAAGGAAACAGTCAACAAAACAAAGGCAACCCACGGAATGGGAGAAGATATTTGCAAATGACTATACAGACAAAAGACTGATATCCAGGATCTATAAAGAGCTTCTCAAACTCAATACACAAAAATAATCATGTCAAAAAAATGGGCAGAACACATGAAAAGACACTTCTCCAATGAAGACATACAAAGGGCTATCAGACACATGAAAAAATGTTCATCATCAGGAGATTCCAATTAAAACCACACTGAGATACTACCTTACACCAGTTACAACGGCCAAAATTAGCAAGTCAGGAAACAACATGAGTTGGAGAGGATGTGGAGAAAGGGGAACCCTCTTATACTGTTGGACGGAATGCAAGTTGGTGCAACCAATTTGGAGAACAGTGTGGAGATTCCTCAAGAAACTAAAAATAGAGCTTCTCTGTGGCCCTGCAAATGCACTACTGGGTATTTACTTCAAAGACACAGATGTCGTGAAAAGAAGGGCCATCTCTACCCCAATGTTAATAGCAGCAATGGCCACGGTCGCCAAACTGTGGAAAGAACCAAGATGCCCTTCAACGGATGAATGGATAAGGAAGATGTGGTCCATACATACTACGGAGTATTATACCTCCATCAGAAAGGATGAATACCCAACTTTTGTATCAACATGAAAACGAAGAGATTATGCTGAGTGAAATAAGTCAAGCAGAGAGAGTCAATTATCATATTCACTTATTTGTGGAGCATAACAAGTAACATAGAGGACATGGGGAGATGGAGAGGAGAAGGGAGTTGAGGGAAATTGGAGGGGGAGATGAACAATGAGAGACTATGGACTCTGAAAAACAATCTGAAGGTTTTGAAGGGGTGGGTCGGTGGGAGGTTGGGGGAGGCTGGTGGTGGGTATTATGGAGGGCAGGTATTGCATGGAGCACTGGGGTGGGGTGGTGGCAGGTTGGGGAAGGCTGGTGGTGGGTATTATGGAGGGCAGGTATTGCATGGAGCACTGGGTGTGGTGCATAAACAATGAAATCTGTTACACTGAAAAGAAATTAAATAAAAACAAACAAAATTTTAAAGAGGGGCTATACAAAGAGTAAAATGAAAAACTAAAGAGAGGAAGTAAACGAATATTGGCAGTGTATCTAAGTCATTTGCCAAGTGCTTTTTTTAAAAAGATTTTATTTATTTATTTGATAGACAACAATCACAAGTAGGCAGAGAGGCAAAGAGAGAGGGCTGGGCATGGGGAAGCAGGCTCCCCGCAGAGCAGGGGCCTGCTGTGGGGACTCGATCCCAGGAGCCTGAGATCATGACTTGAGCTGAAGGCAGAGGCTGAACCCACTGAGCCACCCAGGTGCCCCCCAAGTGCTTTTTTTTTTAAGAATTTTTTTTAAGATTTTATTCATTCATTTGACAGACAGAGTAGGCAGAGAGGCAGGCAGAGAGAGAGAGAGAAAGAGAGGGAAGCAGGCTTCCTGCTGAGCAGAGAGCCCGATGCAGAACTCGAGCCCAGGACCCGGAGATCATGACCTGAACTGAAGGCAGCGGTTCAACCCACTGAGCCAGCCAGGTGCCCCCCCCCCTCCGTGCCTTTAAAAATTTTTAATAGACATGCCCTATTTGCAGAAAAAACTGACCAATATAGGACATTATTTTTAAAAGGAAACATTTTAAAACTAGAGATTGGGAGAATGGATTACACTTTAAAATTATACCTAAGAGCCAAAAGCTGTAGCACATTAGGACCTTGCCTCTGAAGATTTAACATTTGTCAGAGGCACTATCCTTGGCCATGTGGGCTTCCAATTTAAATCTGGGGCAAAAATGTAAAAAGGAAATTCCACCATAAAATAAAATACACATACTTCTTCAATGCCCACAGAAAAAAAGGAATCAAGAGGTTTCCCAAAAGAGTTTACATGAGCTGGGTCTTACATCTAAAAGTGGCTTTTACCGGTAAAACTAAGAGGTGGAAAGTCTTCAGGAAACGCAGGGACATGAGAGAACATGCTGAGGAACACAAGTTTAACACAAAGATGCATGGTAAGAAGTGGCAAAGATGAGCTGGTAGGTAGACAGAGCCAGACCGTGACCAGGGCTCCCAGGTTGTTCAAGGAAAAAAGGCAATACCTCCTCAGGCAATCATGCAGCCATCAGGCAGCAACCAAGAATTCTAGGCAGACAAGCTACTTGAGCTCTATGTTTCCTAGAGAGATCACTGGACACATGGCTGAGCAAAGCTACTCCAAGAGTCCAGGTGTAGGTCTGTACTGTAGAGATTTGCAATTAATGAAGTTCACACTGAACTGAAAAATTAAAGAATGAGGACTTAAATTAAGGTGGTAGTGACCTTAGGAAGAATAAAACAACAGAATTTGGCATCTGACCGCTACAGTGGGTGTCTAATGATGCGTACAGACTGGTGGCTGTAGTGATGGCAATACCGTTTTCAGAAAAAAATTTATTAAAAACAATATGAACGTGAAGTAGCAAAAGATCTGAGTCAAGTGCAATAGTACAATATAAACCCAGCTGGAAATGTAAACTCTAAGGCTCATTTTGTTATCTGCAAAATGGAGCGAAGTATCATACCCTTAAAAGGATTAAATGAGACAATCCATGAAATAGGCTTAATATACTGCCCATTTATTAAATGCAGGTTAAGTGGTGGCCCTTATCAGCATTCGTATTAGGGTGAGTGTACGTTACAGATGAAGACTTGATAAGGTGTCCCACTCTTCTTCCTGTTACCCAGTGAAGCTCCACCTCCGTCTGTTGTTCTGATTACTCCCTCAATAATGGCCATTCAAGGGATGCCTGTGTGGCTCAGTGGGTTAAAGCCTCTGCCTTTGGCTCAGGTCGTGATCCCAGGGTCCTGGGATCGAGCCCCGCATGGAGCTCTCTGCTCTGCTGGGAGCCTGCTAACTCTTCTCTCTCTCTCTGCCTGCCTCTCTGCCTACTTGTAATCTCTGTCTGTCAAATAAAAAATAAAATAGTTTAAAAAAATAATGGCCATTCAATAAACACTAAGCATGAAAAAGTGCAAATGTTCACCTGTTTTAACAGAACCAAACGTTACCTTGGGGCATCACAAAGTATTAACTATTTCAGTAATACACTTTCCAAAAAAAAAATTAAAAAAAAAAAAGAACGAACCATAAAGTAAAAGCGAAGCCCTGAGTCTTTCTCTTAATTAAACAGCAAAGACTATGACGACCCCTCGGGCTGTAGTACAGGAAGTCTAGAGGGAATACACCTTCCACACCAGGTGTTTTGACAGAAAACTCTTATCTTAAAGATCTGTAAATAGGAGGATTACTGCATCTAGTCATCTGGTCAGTCTGTGATGAGTTTAAGTTCTTAGACTGGGAAAGAGAAGGGCAAATATATTTAAGTCCATAAATGAAGGATTATTAGTGAAGGATTTCAAAATATAAAGCTTAATTATAACTCAAATAAGGAAATTTCCACTGTACATACTTTTTAAAAAAGATTTTATTTATTTGAGGGAGAGAGCACAAGCAGGCAGGGTGGCAGGCGAAGGGAGAGAGAGAAGAAGGCTCCCCGCCTAAAACACTAAACAATGAAATCTGTTACACTGAAAAGAAATTAAATAAAAACAAAGAAAATTTTAAAGAGAGGCTATACAAAGAGTAAAATGAAAAACTAAAGAGAGGAAGTAAACGAATATTGGCAGTGTATCTAAGTCATTTGCCAAGTGCTTTTTTTTTAAGCACTTGGCTTATATCGCCTAAAAAGTAGCCCGATGAGGGAATTAATCCTAGCACCCTGGGATCATGACCTGAGCAAAAGGGATCCACTTAACCAACTGACCCACCCGGCATCTCCAACTACACATACTGTTGCCAACAAGTTTTAACAGAGAAAACCTTCCTATTCAGAGATTTGGAAATGTATAAATAGCTACTGACATATCCTGGGAGTGGAGTGAGACATTACCAATAAATTATTTTCAATAAACTTTAGACAATTAATTTGGCATCAAGATATTTCATTATTGCTTTAGAAACTGCCAAAACTGACATAAATCACAGCATAACTGGCGGAACCAAGAAATCATCCAGTTCCATGAATTTCAGTGAACTTCAATTAACTGCAACCCAGCGTTTAAAATCCCAACCTGCATATGTCTACACATACATAATATCCTTCAATGTGATATTTTTTAAGCTTTTATCCACAAAGTAATGGCAATAAACAGAAACTGTATACTGAAACTTTTACGACACCCTAAAGTACTGAGAAAAAAAAACCAAAAAATCTATGAAACATCATTATACCGAATTTCACTTAGTCTGGACAGCCACATTCCACAATCCTCACAAATGTTCCATAAAGAAAAAAAAAAAAAACACTCTAATTGCAGAATTTCATGCTGCTAAGATTCACCAATATCAGAAATGAGTTCTTCATAAAGAATGCTGAGGCATTCTTTGTACATTTACAGGCTTGGTAGACAAGAAGAGAGGCCCTGGGGTTATCAGGAGTGGTCTATTATGTTCTTATAAGATGGGGAGGGAATAAGTTAGGGATGGTGTCAGTCTCTAAGGAATTATGGAAGCAAATTCCTAGGACCTCGAGAGGCTAGCTATTGTTTTGGGGAAAAGGTTATTCATTACCAGTAATTAAACCTTTATGTGAGACCCTTTCGATGTCTACCAGTGGGCCATATGCTTGGGAATGTTTGTCAACACTATCTTGGAGGTTTAGATATAAAGTTTCCAAAGGAATTGTTAAAGTAGATTTATAGGATCCTGGTTGGGGGTAGAGGTCAGGCAGGCTAGGATTGCCCTTTGCCCTTAGCAAAGCCTTAAGGTGGGGGTAGTTGAGTCCCTAGAGGAGGGTCACTCTGCCTGTTCTAAGGGCTTGTCAGTAGGTAAGAAAATTTAATAATTTTTCTTCTGCCTCTGTTTCCCACATCATTCCCCCCTGAACTATGTTGACCCTTAAATCTTTACGGTAGTTGAAGATGGAAGGTCTCATCTTCTGTAACTTCTTCCTGCTGAATAGGGGTGTAGAGTTGTCCCTACCTACTCGGGTCAACATTGATCAGTTGAGGAATGTGTAAGGAAGTTACAAAAGAGGGAGGCAGCTGAATCCAGCGCTGACAGTGAGGAAATGTCTCTGTGTGTGGTAAGTATCATCTGTCGTCATGAAGTCATTGCAGCAATGGAGCTCGGTACCAAGCAGAGAAACACTGAACAAGGCAACACATTAAGATTATCAAGGCCATAAGGATGAGAACGCCAAAAAGGAGATATTTAATTGTTGCCCACAGTCCTCCTTTAAACCAGGAATTTAACCAATCACTGACAGAGAGAGAGAGAGAGAGAGAGAGAGAGAGAGAGAGAGAAGGATACTGAAGAATCTCAATCTGGGTAATATTATCTTTTACTAGTCCTGTGAAATTTCTGATATTCTGGGATGTACACAAAACATTCTGCTTTGATAATTGCACATGTGTCACCCTATGCTGCTGTCAGGACATCTAAGGCCATCTTATTTTGTAGGACTGCCTTGCGCATCTGTGAGACTTCAATATTAGGTAAGGGGATGCTATTTAGTGAATCACTGAGTGCCTTTGCAGTTTATTTATTAAGGGCTTCTACATGGCAAATGACATCCTCTAGTCCCACAGATGGAGCAAAAATGGATGTGAAGTGATCATAGCACTTAAAAACAGATCGTGTCCATCTCTGCTTTAAACTGGGAGATTAGCTGGAGTAGTGATGATTTTAGTATCGCGCCCATGAATCCAGGCAAATCCTAAGGTGCAGCAACCTATCCACCCTGGAGGAAGCCAGGGCCACAGTTTAGTTCCACATATCCAGTGGGTTCTGTCTGGAGCTGTCCATCTAATGCCAGGACACCCTATCCAATCAGTAGCAAACCAGTCAGTAGCCTGGAGTACTATTATTTCAGAACATATTTCTAATGATAGCCGTCCTAGATGTCATGTGCATTTTGCCCATGTATCATATGTATGATTTCTTTGTTCCTGACATAAAACTGCCTTTTGACTGAGCTGTCCAATGGTGGGTAGGACCCACAAATATGTATCCCAAATTTGATATATGCCATCCTTGATATAGCAATGAGGAGGGTTTTGTATCTTAGGCTTAGGCCCTAGTTGTTGGGTATTAATTTGTAGGCTTATAAGGTCAGGTAAGACATTAATAGCTTGAGAGTATGAAAAAGTTTGGTCATGGAGTCCTGGTGAACTCTAGGTTTCACTGAGGATGGGCCAGGAAGAAACATCTGGATTAGTGATAGAGTTATCCTGGTACATAATGTCTCCATATATTACATTTGAAATATAATCCTGCAGAGAATGCCAATCAGTGCCCTGTAAAGGCAAAACACACCAGGGTAACCTGGATGTACTTGACATAGGCAAAATTCCACATATCCAACAAACTGATTATATAGTTCAGTATACTGCTGTGCCCACTGTAGAAAGGAACGGTCAGTTAAGATAGGTGAAAGGAAGATAAAGAGAATTACAACCTTCATTTTGGTTTGAAGAGAAGTTTGAGGTCTTCTATGGGCTCAGGGGAGTAAGAAGGCACATTCATTTGCTCACTCGGTTTCTGTGAAGGAGGTCAGGGTTTTACTCTAGATATACGCACCCCTGAAGAGTATCTTTCTAGCTTTCCTGCAGTGGGAGTACATAGTATGACCCGATATGGACCTTTCCAGTTTGGATGTAGGCTTTCTGTTGTATGTGTCTTCCAGTTTTTTTTTAAATAAACCATGTCTCTGAGATTTACATGGGGTGGGTTTTCAACTATAATTAAATCAGGTTTGGGGAGTACATGATTAGTATCTTATAAGTTAAACCAGCCTCTAGTGAGTATTTAATAAGGCATTATAATCTTCATCTAATAACAGATCTATGGAAAGAGATATTTTATATACAATATATATATAATAACTCATTCCTATATAATAATTATAATAATTATCATATAATATTATTATGTAATAAGTCAAAAGGTCTGAGTCCTACAGGTTATTTTGGAGCAGTTCTCATCGTGAGAAGTCCTATTGGTAGGAGAGTAATTCAATTTTCCTGGGTTTATAGACTAAGCTTAGTAATATGACATTGTAAAGTAGGATTAGTTTTTTCTACCTTTCCAGAAGATTTTGGATGCCAGGCTAAATGCAGGATATTTTTAACTTTTTAAGGCTTTGGCAATTACAAAATGCTAATGGGCACTATGGCACACCTAGATTTTCTTACTCTTTTCATGAAAACTAATGGCATCAGTAAACCAACTATCATTTGTATTTTAAACAGGGGCATCTTAAATCTGGCCAAATACAGTAAGCAAGATCAGTAACATCTGAACAGTTATGCTCTATAGAGAAGTACAATGGTCAAGGTGATAGTTAAGTTATACAACTGTTTGGGAATCAATTTTATTTTCCAGTGGTTTAACCAAGTGCCATGGGCTCTTGTTATTATCCCCACAGAATAAAAATGCAAGAAGATCCTCTGAATGAGCTATTGTGCAACTTTTCTGAAGTGCACCTCAAATTCTCTAGCTTAGGTAAAGAAACATTTAAAGCCAATTCAATCTAGAATGTAACCTTCATAAAGGTGTGTTATTAAAATGTAAATTTCTCTCTAAAATAACCCTCATTTCCAGAGAGAGGCAAATCTGGACTAGTTTATTTGAAAAACAAGTCCAGTGTTAACAAATGTGGCCTAATTATTTACATAAGCTCAGCAAGAACAGTGAGCGATCATATAGATCTTTTAGAATCTGCTTTCCTGGAACTTCTTGTAAGGAATTTCTAGGTTGAACTTTTTATAGCCTCTCCAGGCCAGAAACCTAGCCATGTACTTGCCATCAGACATGCCTGCAATACCTGTGGATTTGGGTGAATTCCTCTTCTTGAGGTCCCCAGGGTATCCCGAGGTTCCAGCACCTGCCAGAAAGTGACATTCTTTACTCACCTGGTGAGGCTGCTGGGAACACTGTAAGCCAGGTATTGGGCCAACAGTTTCAAGGGGCTTTATGGCTCCAGGTTTCAAAAAGGCAACCTTAGTTCCTTAAAGCTGTCTGGTCATATCTGGGTTGTTCTGTTTGTCTTTCTCAAATAGGGCATTCCAGTCAAAGCCTTGGCAAAATATCCCATGTTTCCCATGGTGTTCTGTTACAAGGAGAACAGATTCTTATTGAACTTATTAAAACGACTGATTGCGATGGAGGAAAATACTTCCTGAGACCTTTTGAGTTTTAGAGGGTTCAGATAGAAAAGTTGAAGGCTTTATTTAAAAATAAATATTTTTACATAGCTCTAAATCACAGACCTCTTAAGAATAAAGTTTCCTTAGTCTGGAAGAGCAAACCTTAGAGAACCAGCAATGGTTAAAAGGACAGCTCGAACAGAGGGAAAAAGCCATGTTTTCCCGCCAGGAAGGAGGGGTTAAACAGTCCATGTCAGGCCAAAGAAGAAAGGTAATTTCCCTGAAACAAAGGGAGTTTTGGCAGCTGCCTGGGAATATTCCTCAAAGTCTCCATCTCGAGTTAGAATAACCCCAGTTGCCTCCAGTTATAGCCATTAACACAGAAATGAGTAAAGGAGAAGCCCCCCCCCCCATCTATGAGGAGAAACAGAGAAAGGGAAAGTCAGAGTCCCCTTTCCTAGGGGTGGCCTAGCAACCTGGGTTTACTAGAAGGCTTATTGACGTAATTATCACCCAATATGTCAGGAGGGAGTTGACTAGCTCACTCGTTCAGGCAAACACATTCTGCAAAACGCCCTTAGGTCGGGGTCCTAGGGTAGAGCAATGATGGCCTAGGCATGAACAATGAAGGCACCCTAGGCTCATTCACCCCTTTTCCTGCACAGGAGATCTAACTGATAGATCCCACTGAGGCCATGCAGTGTTACAGGAGCTCAGTCGTCTCCTAAGTTTTGCAATCCAAATTATTTCCAGTGGGTTCAAAAGCATCCCATGGTAGAGTCCTTGGGACTGAAGAAGCCTACTAAGGCCATGCCCCCAGAGAAGGAACGAAGGTCCATTACCAAATCCCCCCTGATGCCTGGGTGGCGACCCACACAGGATATGTCAGAGCTGTCCATATGTCAAAAGCCACCCTCAAGAAGGTGTCCCTCAAGACCTCGCTATTGATCACCATTCTACCTTCTCGGGAATGCATTCCTGCCATCAAAGGCCCTGGAGGGGTGCCAGCATCCCTCTTCTTCCCCATCGCATCCTAGGCTACAGATGGGTGCCCGGTGAATGGACTAGGATACTGCGCCATCCTATACTCTAAAAGTTGTGTGGCTGCCCTGCAATTTTTAACCCATGGGAAATGTTTGGCAAGGGGAAATTACCCAATTTCATAGCTTTATGTCATTTGGAGAAGACACTGATGTGAAACAGTAAAGACTGAAACCCATCATGGTCTATGTGACATTCCAACACATGGGATCCTTACCGCCCACTTCCCTAGGAAAGGATCCCTGGTTGCATTTTAATTCAATCGGGGGCTTCTTTTGGCCATCTCCCAGTGGCATTCCCATGGCAGGAAGTGGCGAGGCCAGGCATGTGGAGGAGATCACATTCGATCGATCAGGAAGAAAACTCACATGGGAGTCTTAAGATTGGCAGCTGTCCTTCCTGGTGTCTGAGGTGACTTCCCCATGCCCAAGAAAGACAACTTTATGTAAGAACAGGAATAAAGAGAGGACATCAAGTTTCTGGGTCTTATTACCATTCCGACCAGTGTACTAACTTCCAGCCAAAACGCTGATGTTTTCTTCCCTGTGGAGTAGCCACGGGCTAGAGGATTAAAGCCTGAGCAACTGACATGCAAGTGTTCCAATAAGACCATACTCCTTGAAAAGCCCTGAAGTGAGAGTAAAGGAAGAAGCAAGAATGGACTCACCAACTTTGCACCAAAGCTCAGAGTCCAAATGTAAAGACTCACAGCCCCAGTTGGACGCCAAATGATGAAATTCTAGAACATAGGTGAGGTTTGGTGGGGTGAGGTCTGGAGCTCAGTACCAAGAAAGGATTCTTGAGGCCACTCTGGTGCAAAATGGTGATTTTATTAATGTATGGGGACAGGACCTGTGGGCAGGAAGAGATGCTGCCCTGGGGTTCTCAGGAGTGGTATATTATATATTTGTAAGGTGGGGAATGGTTTAGGCATGGTGTCAGTCTCTAAGGAATTTTGGAAGCAAGGTTTATAGGATCTTCAGGGGCCAGCTATTTTGGGGGGTAAGGTTATTCACTACTAGTAGTAATACCTTTTTGTGAGACCCTTTACATGTCTATCAGTAGGCCATATGCTTGGGAATGATCATCAGACTATCTGGCAGGTTCAGAGATAAAGTTTCCAAAGGAATTGTTAAAGTGCTCACAGGGTCCTGGTGAGGGAGAGGGGGTCGGTCAGGCTAGGACTGCCCTTTGCCCTTAGAAAGCCCTTAAGGTGGCGGTAGTTGAGTCCCTAGAGGAGAGTCACTGCCTGTTTTAAGGGCTTGTCAGGAGGTAAGGAAATTTAATAATGTTTCTTCTGCCTCTGTTTCCCATATCAGTATGATTTTTATCACAGTATGATAAAAGGAATGTAAAATATCTCACTGTGATTTTATACTGATTACATATTGAACTGATAATATTCTGGATATAACTGATTAAACAAACTAAATTTCTTAAAAATGATTTCATCAAAGGACACCTGGGTGGCTCAGGTAATTAAGCTTGAGCTCAGGTCCTGATCTCAGAGTCCTGAGATCAAATTCCACATCCAGCTCTTTGCTTACCAGGGAGCCTGATTCTCATTTCTGCCTAGCCTGCCTCCGCTGCCTGCCCCTCCCCCTGGATTGTGCATGTGCCCACAGGGGCTCTCTGGCTTGAGAGCACATCTGCTCTAGCTCTTGCTCTCACTCTTGCTCTCTGACAAAAAATAAATAGAATCTTTAAAAATAATCATTTTGCCTGCTTTTTACTTTCTCACTGTGGTTAATGAAGCTTGAAATTTCATGTGGCCTGCAATGTATATACTTACATTGGAAAAAACTGGGGAGTCAGAACTTCAAACAGGACATTTGTAATACCAAGAGCAAAAAAGAGCTTTACATTTGCATACACAACACATTTTAGAGAATAAATATACTCTCCAATCTCAGCTAAGAGCTATTTAAATGCTAACTTGTTGTAACCAATATAAACAAAATTTACAATCTCAATGTAAGTGTTATTTAAATTTCAACATTGCAGAATTAGATTTTTGGAACTTATTATGAAAACTGTTTTTCAAACGACAAAAGTGATACCAGCTCATCTAAACTATCCACATTATAGAGAAGCATAAACACACTCACAAAAGAATCCAAAAGAATCCACCATGCTACTGCTCAGAATATTTTGATCACTCATTACTTCCAGGTAAATGTATTAAGTGATATGAAATATTAAAGTGGGATCATATGTTTTCTCACTTTGAAACTTGTTTTATTCTAATACTGTGAACACGTCCTTTTATTATATATTCTTTATAAAACTTCACATTTTAATTTGAAATAACTACAGAGCCACAGGGTGTTGCAAAAACAGTATGAAGTCCCATATAATTTGCACCCCATTTCCCAGATAGGGTTGCATCCTCTGGATTACAGTACATGAAAACCCGGAAACTGACATTGGAACACATGTGTACCATTTTAGGTCACCTTATCACAAGTGTAGATTCAGGTAACAACCACCACAATCAAGATCAGATTTCATCAACACAAAAATGTTCCCTCTTGGTAACCCTTTCCAGTCACAACCACCCACCCCACCCCCATCCTCACCAGCCCTAACCCTTTGGTGACTGCTAATCTAACTTTGTGATAACAAAAACGTGAATGGCTGCCTACAGTGTGTGACCTGTACAGACTGGCTTTTTTTCATTCAGCATCATGCCCTTGAAATCCACACTAGTTGTTGCATGCATCCAGAGTTTGTTCCTTCTTAATTGCTGAGAAGTATTCCATCTGGTATGGATGTGCCACTCCTCTACAGAAGGACATTTGGGTTATTTCCAGTTTTACCATACAAAAAGTAAAGCTAACATTTTTAAGACCTGCAAAATATTTGTAACTATTACACAGTTTTGTATCAATTCCCTGACCTCTATGTAGACTGTTTTGTTTGGTTGTTTTTAACTTGCAGCAAGAATTACTATCAAACTCTACTTTTTGGGCCACAGACCCTTGTGGTCTTAGCAAAAGACCTGCCCCTCATGAAGCAAACTACCAACATTTAATGAGTATATTGGCCAGGAAGCTATTTTTTGTTGTAACAACGATGTAACAAATAAATTTACACAGAAAATGTATATGCAGAGAACACTAATTCCTAGTGCAAATGCTGGGTCACAAGCTACAAATATTTTTAAAGGAATTGCTACCAATTGGCCTTCAGAAAATGTAAAGCAGCTTATCTTAGCCACCACGGCCGTTACAATGTCCACTTCTTACTAGATGCACTAACAATTTTGTAGTCTTTAAAATTTGACTTCCCAAAAATATTGTTTTGTATTGAAGTAATAGAAGTTATATATTTCTCATGTTGCTGGACTTAATTTGTCATTCTTTAACTACCTATTCATATTCTTTGGCCAACATTCTATTGAAAGGTTAGTTTACTGACTATCAAACTTGGCTCAAACATATGTTAAAAAGAAACATCCTTTAAAACTACATGTATCTGAAATCCAACACATATTAATAGCCCAAGACAATATCTGTCTTTTCAATGTGGACGATAAAAATTTAGTGGATATGGTTCCCCAATTGATAAGTGCTCTTCTACTACACACAATGTCTTTATTAAGAAACCACATCTAATTCCAGCTCTAAGGGAAAAAAAATGAATGCAACGAAGCCTTGGTGGCTCAGGCACTTAAGCAACTGACTTCAGCTCCCGTCATGATTCCAGGGTCCTGGGATATAGTCCCGCATGGAGCTTCCCGCTTAGCAGGGAGCCTGATTCTGCCTCTGCCTGCCTCTCTCCTTCCTTGTGCTTCCTCATTCTCCCCCACCTCCCCCGACAAATAAAATCATTTTAATTAATTAATTAATTAACTAAAACGGGAATGCATATCACTTCTCTTAAATTCCCTGTGAAATACCAAGATGTCAATTTTCTGTAACAATAAAACTATCTCCAGTTTCATTAAGAAACATTGCTGGCCTCTCTTTTGCATTTAAGGTCATCTAACCAATAGTTCCCAGTAGCGCTCTCTAGACCAACACTAGCAGCACTAACATCACCTGGTAACTTCTAAGAAATAAATGCAAATTCACAGGCCCTACCCCATACCTACTTCATAAAAAAACCCAGAAGGTGGTGGGTAGAGCCGGAAATCAAGCAATGTGTTTCAACAAGCATTCCAGGGGATTCCGATACATAGGAACGTTGGAGCTCCACAATGTTAAACAAATTTAGTAGAAAAACATTAAATCTGGATTGTCTTCCATACTTTTTCTTTTCATGAAAGACTTCAGAAAAGTTAATCATGCCACAGATCCTAAGAATCCAGAGACATATTTTCATTCTCCCCCAAAGCAAAACAAAACAAAACAAAACAAAAATAAACTGGAAACTGGATGTTAGCTTTATTTCCTACAAAAAGGAATCCCTAAAACTATGAAGTGATCACAAAAAAATTTCCTTAGAGAAGAAAAACCCAAAATGAACCACAGAGAACCAACAGGTCAGAACTGATGTCTTTCAAACCAGAGACTCAATTAGTTTTGTATCATACACTGCCTGATACCCCCATTTCTACATGGAACTACAACCTATAGCACATTCAAAATTCAATGAACTAGCATATTAAACAGCACCAGGAAAACTATAATTATGCAAATATTTGTGGTCCAGGGAATAAACAAATAAATTGGTCAAATAAAAGTAATTCTGCATGGACACAATAAAAGTGACCTTTATGTTGTTTTGTCCCCTAATTCCATCCAAGCATGTATTACCACCTTCACAACCAAAAGAAAGGAGAATCAGGAATATATGGAATGATACAGGAACATACCCTACAAATACATCACTTATTTTTTTAATTTGACCAATGTGCTGATAATCTCTCTCCTTCGCAGGATAAAAATTCAAAAGAGGCTTTGGTAGTACCAGATAAACCTAGTTCCAACCTTCATGCTTATTAAAGTTTGAAATTCGAAGTGAACACATGGGTATTAACCTGGTTACAAGCAGGTGTTACTACGGTAGCTACCTCCTAGCCACCTGGGTAAGTGCCCCATTTCCCTGCAAGTAAGACCTTCTGAGCAGGGAGCCTGACGTGGGGCTCAATCCCACGACCTCAGGATCCTGTCAGGAGCCAAAGGCAGATGCTTAACCAACTGAGCCACCCAGGCACCCCAAGACCACAGAACGGTTTGGTTTTGACTGAAAGTCGTTTTAAGCTGAATTTTTATTTCTTGAAACCTCGAATATTCTGGCAGACTTATGATATTCGACAACTTTTACTTCTAGAAAAGAATGAACAGTGTATAAACCTTCCACCGTACATAGAAAATCTAATCTCTTCTCAGAAAGCAGTCATCAGGTTTATGTTTGGTTTTCTTTTGTTTTCTCCCTGACTAACCACCAAGTACTCGACAGATTTGAAGATCCAACAGGCTGATAATACTGGCAGCCTACACCCCCTTTAATTTCCTGTCCCCCCCAAAAGTAACTTCAACTTAAAATGTATTGCAAATGCTCTTAATATAAAGTTTTAAGTAAGATTATTTTTAACGTATCCCTTCTACCAATTTCTTTTCTCAACCAAAGGATCACTTAAATAGTTTTTCTAAACTGAGAAAGGGAGGGAAAAGAGAGCATTATCTAATCCTGTTGAAAAATTTAAATTTCCCTTGTTTACCTTATGATTTCCACTATTCCTGATTTCTGACTAACACAGCAGGTTTCTTGCAGTGTCTTTACTGACAATTCTTCTTTGACAGGACTCCAATCAGTTAAGGGTCAGACGCTCAGGATCTCAGGGTCATCAGACGGAGCCCCATGTGGGGCTCAGAGTCTGCATAAAGACTGCTTAAAACTTTCTCTCTCCCTCTGTCCCCACCCCCCTCAAAATCATTAGGTTTCTTTGTTCTGTTTTGTTTTGTTTTCAAAAGGTCCTACCCTCAAAAATGGTAAAATGTAATAGGTGATCCAATAAAACTTCTGTTCAAGTGTTAAACGAATTGTGCACGATTTGGAGGGTGAGGAAAGCCAATAAAAATACAACTCGAGTGTTACAAAGATGAGCTACACCTGACTGGATTGATGAAAAGGCTTCCCGAGACATCTAGGAGTCCAAATGGTAGTGAGGCAGGACACAGAAGCAAAGTAAAGCATTTCAGAAAAAATCCAGAGGAAGAGAAGGTGTGAAGGTATGGAAATGAGGTCCCATGGTCCAAGCCCAAGACAAAAGCAGTTGGCAGGAAACACAGACCCCTATATGTGGAAGACAGATGGGGATTGGTGGCAGTCTGCTTGCAGAAATCCTAAAGGAACACAAAAGAACTGAATCAGGAGCCCCTCGTGATGCATGGCATTTGGACTTTATTTCAAAGGCAACGAGAGGGGCACCTGGGTGGCTCATGGGTTAAAGCCTCTGCCTTCGGTGCAGGGCATGATCCCAGTGTCCTGGAATCTAGCCCCACATCAGGCTCTCTGCTCAGCGGGGAGCCTGCTTCCTCCTCTCTCTCTCTCTCTCTCTCTGCCTGCCTCTCTGTCTACTTGTGATCTCTGTCAAATAAATGAGCAAAATCTTTTAAAAAAAAAAAGAACGAAAGAAAAGAAAAGGCATGAAAACTGCCAGTGGACCAAGCAGAGAGAGTTGGATTTGCCTGCCTCGGGCCCAGATGCATAAGGCTGGTGATGGTTATTATACAGTAAATGGGAGTTACCAGCCTGTTGGAAGAAGTGGAAAGGTGTGGATGACCTCTGAAGTGAAGGAAGAGCTGAAAAAGGATGGAGGAGGGAACAAAAAACTAACGTGTATTGGCCTGCCCAACAAATGACCTCCAAGAATCATAAATCCCAGATTCAGTAAGGCCTTTCCCCATGTACCCACACAGACCAACTATGTCTCCCATGGACTCACTTATTCCAAGGGTGCGCCTCCCACCACTGAACACCTTTTTTGTCTCACCTTTTCAACATCCGTTCGGTTCCCTGAAAGCAGGCATTTTCTATCCACTTCACCAATGACTTGAAAGAGCAGTGACTGATAGAACTCTACAACTGAGGAGGCAAAAGCTTTCTCTGTTTATGGACTATAGAAAAGTTCCACACACCAGGCTTGATCCTTACACTACAGCTGAAAGAAGACACCTGTGTTCAAATGAACACCTTTTGTTCATTAAAAAACTACCTGTTTTAACGCACATAATTAAAAGGCACCAAGGAGCTATCCTATTTCTAGAATGTCTAAGGGTCTACAAGCAGAGTGGAACTCTAAAATAGTCTGAGGATGAAACAGCAGGACTGGTCAACTCACAACCACGCACACAAACACGGATGACTCTCCGTAAGGCAGGCCCAGGAGTGCATCCAACTGGATGACTCCACGTACACCAAATTCAGGAACATGCACAACAGCTCCCCAGCAACGGCATTCAAGAACCGTGGCAGAAGTGACCCTCAAGTGGGTTATCACAGACACTGGGATCCTGGGTGTAAAGTCGCATGGTGTGTTCCCCTTGTGGAAGTTCCTCAAGCTTTTGGCTTATGATCTGTGCACTTCTCTGTATATATGCTGAGGTTCAAAAAGTTTACTTAAAGGGGTGCCTGGGTGGCTCCACGGGCTAAGCATCCAACTCCTGACTCTGGCTCAGGTCATGACCTCAGGGTCCTGGGATGGAGCCCTCAGTTTGGCTCCTGGCTCAGTGCAGAGTGTACTTGACATTCTCTCTCTGTCCCTCTGCCCTTCCCTGCCCCCAAAGAGACTCTCACAAGGAAACAGGCATATTTAAGATAATAAATAGGCCTTAAAAACAAACAAACAAAAAACCCCTTCCCTCAAAAAGAAGAAGAGAACTTCCCCATGGGGAGGAAGACAACACAACCAAAAGGGCCCAGGTGACAGAGCCATAGAGAAACTGAGAGCCAAAGAATACAGCATGATTCAGTTCAGACTGCAAAGGAGACATCCAGGGATCCACTATTACCTGAAGTTCTAACGAACTGAGTTAGTGTTGACGACTTCCTCACCCAGCTGCCATTTACCAAAATAGTTTTGTTTTTGGTTTTGGTTTTGTTGGTCATAAAGAGAGAGAAAAAGCACACAAGCCGGCAGAGAGGCAGGCAGAGGTGGAGAGAGAGGCAGGCTGCCCGCCGAGCCAGGAGCCCGATGCGGGACTCCATCCCAGGACCCCAGAATCATGACCTGAGCCGAAAGCAGTGGCTTAACCCACTGTGCCACCCAGGCGTCCCTACCAAAATTGTTTTTATTCATCTTGGAATTTCTTCAGCATTGACTGAAGCACAGGATGAACCTACGTCACTGAAACCTCCCATCCCAGCAACTAACAGCATAAACTGACAAGTTAGCTGGCCTGGCCTCAGAAAATGGCAGGCAACTAAGGAAAAGCAGACTAGCCTCTACACAAAGATCTCAACTTTACATTATCCTCAACCCAATGAGCTAAACGGCAAAGCCTACAGTAATAACCTACAGAATTAACTATCCCTTGCCCCAAGAGAGAGGAGATTGTGTGCTGCCCAAAAAGACAAATGTGTACCTTAACGCTGTCTAGAAAGACACCCATCACCCCACTGCAGAGATCATCAGAAAACAAACACAAACTGACAGTTCAGCTTTCCAAAAAATTACACTTTCTTTATCCAACCCCGACGTTTTTCTTCAAACACAAGAAAGGAACACACATTTGCCACTCAAAACAGGAAAAGCACAACAACCAGCATAACTGTACATCCACCACCAAATCGCTCAGGAGAAGAAAACGTAATTCAGGACAGGCAAATTAAAACCACTCTACACATGGTCAAAAGAAAACGGCTAAACTCCTCCAATCCACAGAAAAATCCCTGCTTCCTCTCTTTTTGAGCCCATCCATACCAATAACCCATTGGACACAAGTGTCAAACCAATCCAGCCCGTTAGAAATGAGACAAAAACTTGGACAAATGTCCTCCCTCAAGTCATGCTGTGAATAGGACCCCTTTGCACTGAACAAGAAATACACACAACCAAAACCACACATCAACCACCTGCAAATACAATAAAGCCATCCTCAACAAGTTGGAAAGAGGACCTCAAGGATAGCCCTCCACCCTCTCCCACACCTTAAGCAACAAAAGTCCACCCACCAAAGGTAACCCAGATCTTCAGGTACCTGGTGGAGGTGCCTTCCCTCACATCGCACATGCTGCCTATCAAGGCTTCAGCACAGCTTCTGAAGGTGCAGATGCTCTAAGCCCAAAAGCCTTTCTCTGCAGCAGGTTCCCTGGTCTTTCTGGCCTTCTGAGGAGTGAGGAGTGGGAGAAAGGGGAGGGAAGAGACAGGGATCCAGTTAAATAGGAGAAACAGCAAAACACAGGCACTGGTGAGCCCTCGCAATTTCCCAGGCATCCAGTGCTGCAAACTTGGCTTGGAGACCACCCACCCACCCTTTTCAGGGACCTAAGCAGGGACCGGGGAGTGCACCGGGCGTCCCCAAGGGCACCCCGCAACCTCAGGGCCCAGACCATGCTACCTCGAACAGGTTTCAGAGATGGCAGCGGCCCAAGAGAGGCCGTGGTGGGCGCGGGGAGCAGGCTGACTTGTGGACTGCAGCGTGGGGCTGGGGCGGGGGCAGCAGAGGAGATGCTGGCTGGATCTGGACAGGGCACGCAGAGGCAGCAAGAGGCCAGTGGCGGGGAGTGGGCCGGCTGCTTCACTCTCCCCTCACAGGCTGGCGCCCTCCCTCCCTCCTCACCTGGGTAAATCTCCCTTTGCCTGGGAGGAATGGCCATGGCGGTGGCGGCGGCTGAGGGCCTCTGAGGAGCTGGCGCCAGGGCTGCTGCACCAGAGCAGCCAGCCCCTCGCGGGAGCGACCGCGCCCGCTGACACCACAGCCTCCCCCAGCCCCGAGGATCTCCATTTTAGCAGCGCGGGCCTCCCTTGGCCCTGAGTAGCCACGGAGACTGGTCGTTGCCAGCCCCCTCTTGCCCCCAGCCCTCCCTCCCCTTCCACCCTCTCAGCTCAGAGCAGGTACCTGGTCGGGCTCTCCTTATCGCGCAAGGACAAGGGTGGGCTCTACCCCCGCCCGCTCCCCCGCACCAAAGCCCAAAGTGGCGCCACTGGAAGGAGAAATGCCATCCAGGAATTGCTCCCAAACCTGTCCCTCCCTTCTCGGCGCCAGTCCTCAACCCTACCTATGCCCTTCCTCAGTTGCTGGCCCTCGCTCGAGCTGCCGCTGCAGCCGCTTGCGTGGCCCCCGCCGCCGCTTCGCCGCCGCCGCCATCTCCGTTGCTGCCATCTGCGCCGCACCCGCCGCTTGAGTCGCCAACACCGCTTGTGCAGCCGACGCAGTCTGCACCGAGGCCGCTGTCTGCTCCACCGCGGCTAACGCCGCAGAAGCGCCGCTGCCGCTGCTGGAGCTGAAAACGCCCAAGCGGTTGCCGCTTGTGCAGCCCAGCTGTCTGCGCCAATGCCGCTTGCACCGCCCACTCCGTCTTCTGTGCCGCCGCCAACACCGCCTGCGCCGCCGCCACCGCCGTTTGTGCCGCCGCCGCGGAAGCCAGCTCCATCTGCACCGCCGCCCCATGCGCTGCCAACCCCGCTGTCCGCACCACCAAGGCTACCGCCGCCAACACCGCCTATGCTGCCGCCGCCGTCGCCTCTTGAGCCCTCGACGCCTCAGCCGTTGCCACTTGTGTAAGCGGACGCTGTCTGCGCCCACGCCGCTTGCACCTCCGCCGATTCCGCCGCCAACACCGCCTGCGCCGCCGCCGATGCCGCCTGTGCCGCGGGAGCCACCGCCCTCTGCACCGCCCCGCTTGCACAGTCGTCGACCCCGCTGTCTGCACCGCCGCTGCTACCGCCGCCGCCACCGACTCTGCTGCCGCCCCCGAAGCCGCTGCCTTGTGCACCGACGCCGCTGTCTGCCCCGAGGCCGCCTGAACCGCCGACGCAGTCGTCTGCGCCGCGGCGGCTTCCGCCGCCGCCGCCGCCAATGGCGCCGCGACCAAACCACCGCCGTTGGCACCGCCGCCAACGCCGCTGTCTTCACCGCCGCTGTTACCGACTCTGCCGCCGACTCTGCCGCCGCCGCCGCTACCGTCTGCGCCGCCACCACCGACGCTTCGCCGCCGCCGTCTGCACTGCCGCCGCCACTTGAATCCCGACGCCGCTTGTACAGCCCAGGCCGCTTGTGCCGCCGACGCCAACGCCGTCCCCGCCTGTTTGGCGACGCTGCCGCCTCTTCTCCGGCCAACGCCCTCTGCACCGCCTCAGACGCCGCTTAGGCCGCCGATGCCCCGGCCGCGCCATCGCCGCTTTGGGGGCTGACGCCGCTGGCGGCGCAGATGGTGGCGGCAGCGGAAGCGGCGGCGGCGGAAATGGCAGCGTCAGAGGCGCAGGCGGCCTCGGCGGCGGAAGCAGTGACGCCGCAGACAGTGGCTTTGAGGTCACCAAGGGGCGGAGCTGCACAAGCAGCTTTGGCTCCGAAGGCCTCCGGGGCTCAAGCGGTGGCGGCAGCGGCATAAGCGTTGGCGTCGGCGGGGATAGCAGTGGCAGCGGCTTCAGCGGCGGCACAAGCGGCGTCGGTGGCGGCGCAGACGATTTCAGCGGCGGAACCAGCAACGGCTCCGACGACGGCGTCAACGGTGCAAGCGGCCTCGGCGCACAATGGCGACGGGGCAGACGACAGCGGCTTCAGCGGCGGCGGTAGCAGCGAGGGTGCAGACTGCGGCTTCGGCCGCGCAAGCGGCGGTGCAGACAGTGGTGGCTTCGAGGGAACAAGCGGCATCGGCGGCGGCGCAGGCAATGTTGGCGGCGGAAGGGGCGGCGACACAGACGACGGTGTTAGCGGTGCAAGCAGCACTGGCGCAGACAGCTGGGCTGCACCAGCGGCGACCGATTGGGCGTCCAAGGCTCAAGCGGCGGCGGCGGTAGCTGCGGTGGAGCACATAGCGGCCTCGGCGCAGACTGCGTCGGCTGCACAAGCGGTGTTGGCGACTCTAGCGGCAGCTGCGGCGCAGATGGCAGCAACGCAGATGGAAGCGGCGGAGCGGCGGCGGGGGCTGTGCAAGCGGCGGCAGCGGGAGCTCGAGGGCCAGCAACTGAGAAAGGGCAGAGGTAGGGCTGAGGACTGGCGCCGAGAAGGGCGGGGGGCCGGGTTTGGGAGGACTTCGTGGAAGGCATTTTCCTTCCAGTGGCGCCACTTTGGGCTTTGGGAGGGGGGCGTGCGGGGGTAGAGCCCATCCTCGTCCTTGTGTGATAAGGAGAGCCCGACCAGGTACCTGCTCTGAGCTGAGAGGGTGGAAGGGGAGGCAGGGCTGGGGGTTAGAGGGAGCTGGCGAAGACAAGTTTCCGTGGCTATCCAGGGCGGAGGGAGGCCCGCGCTGCTAAAATGGAGATCCTGGGGCTGGAGGAGGCTGCGGCAGCAGTGGGCCCCATCGCTTCCGCTGGAGGCTGGCGGCTCTGAGTGCAGCAGCCCTGGCAGCTCCTCCTCAGTGGCCCTGGGCCGCTGCCACTGCCTTGGCCGTTCCTCCCAGGCAAAGGGAGATTTACCCAGGTAGGGAGGAAGGGAGGGAACGAGCCTGGGAGGGCAGAGGGAAGGAGCTGGCCCATTCCCCGCCACAGGCCTCTGGCTGCCTCTACATGCTCCCTCCAGGTTCAGCCAGTGTCTCCCCTGCCGCACCCCCTCCCAATCCCAAGCTGGAGTCCACAAGTCCGCTGCTCCCTATGCCTGCCTTGGCCTCTCTCAGGCCGCTGCCATCTCCGCTGCCTGTGGGAGGCAGCATGGTCTGGGCCCAGAGGTTGTGAGGTGCACATGGGGGCGCCCGGTGCACTCCCAGTCCCTGTTTCAGTCCCTGGAATGGGTGGGTGGGTGGCCGGTCTCTGAACCAAGTTTGAAGGACTGGATGCCTGGGAAATTGCGAGGGCTCACCAGTGCCTGTGTTTTGCTGTTTCTCCTCCTTTTTAACGGGATCCCTGTCTCTTCCCTCCCATTTCCCCCACTCCTCACTCCTCAGAAGGCCAGAAAGACCAGGGAACCTGCTGCAGAGAAAGGCTTTTGGGGTTAGAGCATCTGCACCTTCAGAAGCTGAGCTGAAGCCTTGATAGGCAGCATGTGCGATGTGAGGGAAGGCATCTCCACCAGGTACTTGAAGATCTGGGTTACCTTTGGTGGAAGGACTTTTGTTGCTTAAGGTGTGGGAGAGGGTGGAGGGCTATCCTTGAGGTCCTCTTTCCAACTTGTTGAGGATGGCTTTTTTGCATTTTCGGGTGGTTGATGTGTGGTTTTGGTTGTGTGTATTTCCTCTTGGGTGCAAAGCAGACACATGTCCAATGAAGACATATAAATGGCCATCAGACACATGAAAAAATGTTCATCATCACTCCCCTCAGGGAGATTCCAATTAAAACCACATTGAGATATCACCTTACACCAGTTAAAATGGCCAAAATTAGCAAGACAGGAAACAACATGTGTTGGAGGAGATGTGGAGAAAGGGGAACCCTCTTCCACTGTTGGTGGGAATGCAAGTTGGTGCAGCCTCTTTGGAGAAAAGTGTGGAGATTCCTCAAGACATTAAAAATTAGAACTTCTCTATGACCCGGCCATTGCACTCCTGGGTATTTACCCTAAAGGTACAGATGGAGTGAAAAGAAGGGCCATCTGTACCCCAATGTTTATAGCAGCAATGACCACGGTCACCAAACTGTGAAAAGAACCAAGATGCCCTTCAACGGGCGAATGGATAAGGAAGATGTGGTCCATATGCACTATGGAGTATTATGCCTCCATCAGAAAGGACGAATACCCAACTTTTGTAGCAACATGGAAGGGACTGGAAGAGATTATGCTGAGTGAAATAAGTCAAGCAGAGAGAGTCAATTATCATATGGTTTCACTTATTTGTGGAGCATAACAAATAGCATGCAGGACATGGAGAGATAGAGAGGAGAAGGGAGTTGGGGGAAGTTGGAAGGGAGTTGAACCATGAGAGCCTATAGACTTTGAAAAACAATCTGAGGGGTTTGAAGGGGCGGAGAGGGTGGGAGGGTAGGGGGTTGGGGGAACCAGGTGGTGGGTTTTAGAGAGCGCTGGATTGCATGGAGCACTGGGTGTGGTGCAAAAATAATGAATATTGTTACGCTGAAAATAAATAAGAAATAAATTTTTAAAAAACATTATTCCATTGTGTATACATGTATATATATACATATGTGCTTATGTATGCATATACTTGTGTATCTATGTAGTTTTCCAGTTTGTGGCATTGTGAATAGAGCGAAGAATATCTGTGCAATAAATTTGCATAGTTTCATATGGAAAAAAAAACAAAAAAAGAAAAGGATGACTTTCAGATATAGAATTTAAGAGAGTGTAACCTTGGGAAAGTAATTTATAACCCTATCTATTATATAGTAACTACGTAGGTACACAAGAAAATATACACATTTTATCTCAATAAAATGCATTTTATAACGTTTATGTAGAAATATGTAACATTTGATGTAAAAATGCATAAATATTAAAGTATTAATTAGAGCTGATATTATTCCCAGTTTACAAATAAGAACATAATGATTGATTTGTCTGCAGTCTGACAGTGTTTAGGTGCAATGATTAAAAACCAAGCTAAATCTTTTGTCTCGATATCCGTTTTACATCACATGTCTATTATGTGTAGGCAGAAAGCATGACACAATTTGAATCCCCATTTTTCTATGTACTTAATAATCTTTCTTGATTTGAGTGTATTGGGGAGCTCAAGTCCAATGAAAGCCTACATTTGTGAAAATTTCACATTTCATCTGTGAAATGAAAAACAACATTTGTGGTAAGAAAGCCAATAGAATTTTGTTGCATTCTTGATGCACACTCCATGGAGTAGCTAAAAGAGAATCATTGCATAATTAGAAAATAACATCAAAATTAAACAGCAGTAAATAAGTAAATATACATATGCTTTCCACTACCCAGTTTAATAATTAAAATACAGTCAGATGAAGTGTGCAAATATGTGTATGTAGTGGGGAAACAGAGTGAAATGTAGTCTCAGGAGATCTGGCCTTGATGTTTAGGCTACCTTTCAAAACCCAGGGGGAGGATCTACTTTCTATAGTTACCACATTATATAATTTAAACCTTAATTTTCTCAAGAAATTGCACAATACTCCAGCAAAAGGGAATTATAGCTATCTATACACTAGGAAAACAAAAAACAAAATACATTCAATTAAAGCCATTTCCCAAGAACTCCAGATATCCATTCAACCAGATATAGGTTGAATGGATAAAGATGTGGACAAAAACTGTCATTCTTCTGTATCCATATGTTAAAGAACTGAAGAAAAACCATGTTTAAAGAATACACTGGGGTGGGGCGCCTGGGTGGCTCAGTGGGTTGAGCCGCTGCCTTCGGCTCAGGTCATGATCTCAGGGTCCTGGGATCGAGTCCCGCATCGGGCTCTCTGCTCAGCAGGGAGCCTGCTTCCCTCTCTCTCTCTGCCTGGCTCTCTGTCTACTTGTGATCTCTGTCTGTCAAATAAATAAATAAAATCTTTAAAAAAAAAAAAAAAGAATACACTGGTGTGCCTGGGTGGCTTAGTGGGTTAAAGCCTCTGCCTTTGGCTCAGGTCATGATCCCAGGGTCCTGGGATCTAGCACAGCACTGGGCTCTCTGCTCAGCAGGGAACCTGCTTCCTCCTCTCTCTCTTTCTGCCTGCCTCTCTGCCTACTTGTAATCTCTGTCTGTCAAATAAATAAATAAACTCTTAAAAAAAAGAATACACAGGAAGTACAAGAATGGTGCCACACCAAGTCAAGAATATAATAAAAATAAAATTAGAATGAAATGAAAGGTGCATTATAACTGAAACAAAATATTCTCCAGATGAGCTCAGTGGTAGTAATAGATGAAATAATCAGGGAATATAAATAGAGATCAATTGAGATTATCCAGTCTGAAAAACCAAAAGACCTATAAATGTAGTATACATGTTGAAGAACTAAAGTCACTCAATGTATGGTCTCTAACTCCATGCAATAAAATAAAAGTCGTTTACAAAAGGAAACAGAAAATTCACAAGTATGTGGAAAATAAATATCACACTCCTAAATAAGACATGAGTCAAAAAAGAAATCACGGTAGAAGTTAGAAAATACCTTGAGATGAATGAAAGCCAAAAATCGGTCACTTGCTCATCTCTTGAAAGTGAAAATATAAAATACAAAGTCTTATGGGATACAGTTAAGTTTTTGTTTTTTTGAGGGAAACTTAGGATTGTAAACATATATTTAAAAAGGAAGAAAGTGTTACTTTCATAACCTATCATCTTAAGAAATGACAAAATGAAAAACAAATTAGGGGCTTAGAGGTGGCTCAGTTGGTTAGGTGACCAAATCTTGGTTTTGGCTCAGGTCAAGATCTCGGGGTTGTAGGGTCGAGCCCCGAGTTGGGCTCTGTACTCAGTGAGGACTGCTTTTGTCCCTCTGCTCTTCCCTTCTCACTCACTCTTTCAGTCTCTCAAATAAAGAAATAAAAATAAAAACATGATAAAGGAAGAATGAGTTAAAAGGCAAGCAAAAGGAAAGAAATTTTGAAAGATGAGATCAGATATAAATGAAATAAGACACAACAGAGAAAATCAATATATGCAAAAGCTAATTCTTTTTTTTTTTTATTTCACAGACAGAGATCACAAGTAGGCAGAGAGAGAGGAGGATGCAGGCTCCCCGAGAAGTGGAGAGCCCGATGCGGGGCTCGATCCCAGGACCCTGGGATCATGACCTGAGCTGAAGGCAGAGGCTTTAACCACTGAGCCACCCAGGCGCCCAAGCTAATTCTTTTTTTAAAAAAAGATTTTATTATTTGTTTGACAGAGACAGATCACAAGTAGGCAGGAGGCAGGCAGAGAGAGAGGAAGGGAAGCAGGCTCCCTGCTGAGCAGAGAGTCTAATCAGGGGCTTGATCCCAGGACCCTGAGATCATGACCTGAGCCAAAGGCAGAGGCTATAACCCACTGAGCTACCCAGGTGCCCCAAAAGCTAATTCTTTAAAGAGATGAGCAATTGAGGGGTGCCTGGGTGGCTCAGTGGTTTGGGCTGCTGCCTTTGGCTCGGGTCATGATCTCAGGGTCCTGGGATCGAGCCCCGCATCGGGCTCCCTGCTCCGCAGGAAGCCTGCTTCCCTCTCTCTCTCTCTCTGCCTGCCTCTCTGCCTACTTGTGATCTCCGTCTTTCAAATAAATAAATAAATAAAATCTTTAAAAAAAAAAAAAGAGATGAGCAATTGACAATTTTTTGGCTATTCTTACCAAAAATAAGATAAAAATACCAAATTATGAAAAAATCTGGAATGAAAGAGAGGCATTCCTATTAGCCTTATAGAAATAAAAAGAATTAAATTGCAATATGAGGAACAATTGCATGCTAATAAATTAGAAAACTAAAGAAACTTGGCAGGTTCCTTGAAAGACTCAAATTCCTTAATCTTAACCCCAAAGTAGACAATCTGAATGGAACTTAAACAAGTAAAATAATCGAACAGGTAATCCAAAAACTTTTCATAAAGAAAAATCTGGGACCATATGGCACATTGGTGAATTCTGTGAAAACATTTAAGGAAGATTCAAAAATCATTCAAAAAGTAGAAGTGGAGAGAACACTTCGCATTCATTCTGTGAGAGTCCGTATTAGCCAGATCCCAAAACCAGGTAAAGATAACACAAGAAAATGAAATTATAGACCAATACCTCTTGGAACTGTAGACACAAAAGTCTTCAATACTAATGCTAGTAAACTGAATTCAGCAACTCATAAAATGCTATGGCCAAAGAGGATTTATCTCAGGGATGCAAAGTTTGCTCAAAATGTGATATTTAGGGGCACCTTGGTTGCCCAGTCATTGGGCATCTGCCTTCAGCTCAGGTCATGATCCCAGGGTCTTGGGATCAAGCCCTTCATAAGGCTCCCAGCTCGGCAGAGGTCCCGTTTCTCCCTCTCCAACTTCCCCTGCTTGTGTTCCCTCACTCATTGTCTCTCTCTCTCTCTCTCCCTCTCTTTTAAATAAATAAATAAATAAATAAAATTATATTTCATCACTGTAATTAATATACCATATTAAATTAATAAAGGGTAAACCACATGATTACCTCCATAAATATAGAAGAAAAAAGTGGTTGAATGTCAACACCATTTGGTGATAATAATCTGTCAATTGAATAAAAGAGAATTTTCTTAATGTAATAAAAAGCTGTATATGAAAACCCACACTTACACATTTAATAGTAAAAGGCTAGATGGTTCGTCCCTAAAGTCAGGAACAAGAAAAAAAGCCTGCAATTGCCACTTTTATTCCACATTTTCTTGGAAATTCTGTCTTGGGTATTTAGGAAGAAAACGGAATAATAGCAGTATGAATAAGAGTGGAAGAAGTGAAAATGTCTTTTTTATTCATAAGATACTACAGAAAAAAAATTCTTCTGTAGAATTCTTCTGTAGAACAAAATTAATCTGCAAAATTGCCATTAGACCTCAGTATGTCCAGCATAGTTCCACGATGCAGGGTCAGTACTCAAGAAAAGTTGTAGTCTTATTCACCAAAATTGAGCAGCGCAAAAATGAGATTAAGAGATTAAGAACAATCCCAGTTACAAAAAACATCAAACCTTAAATGATTTAGGAATAAATTTGACATAATCACAAAAGTCATACATACTCAGGCAAATTCATACTGAAAAGACCCATGATCACAAAACTCAGGCACTGAAAATGCAGCCCCGTAAGGGGCACACGAGGGGTCCAGAGTCCATCACTGCTTGTGGGGCTCCCAGGCTCCACCTCACCGGGCCCCCAGGTCACCAGCAGTCCTTCGCGCCCCCAGCTAGCACACCCACCCAGGCAGGCGCACCGACAGCTTGACACATGTCACAGCACACCACGCCATGCCATGCCACGCCACTGCACGCCTCAGTGCAGCACCTGGCCCTGCCCCTCATCAGTCACTTGGAGAAGGCAGTGCAGGTTGGAGGGAGACTGGCAGGGAGACTGGCAGCTGCAGTGGTGCAAGCGGAGGTGGCCTTGGAGCTTGAGTCCCAGGGGCTGAGGTCCAGCTGAGGTTGGGCCATTGAAGGGCTCGGGGAAGGGAGGGGGACTGCGTTTTTCCTCCCAGCAGTTCCACTTCCCGCTTGGGCCGGGGGTGGGTGGGTGAGGGTACAGCATATCACTGACCCGGTACCTGCTCAGAGCTCAGGGGGTGGAAGGGAGGGAGGGCTGGGGGCTTGCTGTGGGCCAGGGACAGGGAGAGGCTGTGGTGGGGAAATACACACAAAATAGACACAACCAAAACCACACATCAACCACCCCCAAATGCAAAAAAGCCATCATCCACAAGTTGGAAAGAGGGCCTCAAGGATAGCACTCCACCCTCTCCAACACCTTAAGGAACAAAAGTCCTTCTGCCAAAGCTAACCCAGATCTTCAAGTATCTGGTGGAAGTGGCTTCCCTCACATTGCAGGTACTGCATTTTAAGGCTTCGGCGCAGCTTCTGAAGGTGGAGACGCTCCAATCCCAAAAGCCTTTGTCTGTGGCAGTTTTGCTGATCCTTTTGGCTTTAGGAGGAGTTAGGAGTGGGGACCTGGAGCAGGAGAAAAGTGGGGAGAAACAGCAAAACACAGGTGCTGGTGAGCCATAGCAATTTCCTAGGATTCCTGGGCTGGAACCATGGCTTGGCCCACCACCCACCCACTCTTTCCAGGGACCGAAACAGGGATTGGGGAGTGGACAGGGCGCCCCCACTGGCATTCCACAACAGCTGGGCCTGGACCATGCTACCTTGCACAGCTGGGGTCATGGTCCTGGGGTCCTGGGATCCATCCCTGCATTGGGCTCTCTGCTTAGCAGGGAGCCAGCTTCCTCCTCTCTCTCTGCCTGCCTCTCTGCCTACTTGTGATCTCTGTCTGTCAGATAAATAAAATATTTTTTAAAAAGAAAAGAAAAGAAAAAGCACTTAATGGGAGCTGAATAGATTTTGTTTCTCTCACCGAAACAGGGAGTTCCATCAAATGGCATGAAAGTTTAGAAATGTTATTTAAAGCAGTGTGATTGTGATTAATTTATGTGACCTGTTTTTTTTTTTTTTTTTTCATGTAGAATCCTGCAGAGGCCAAAACTCTTTGTTGTGGTACTGCTTTGAGTGTTCCCTTAGATGATGTTCAAGTAAATGGGTAGGAAACGCCTAAGAACTTGAGAAATTTACCAGTGAAGACCAAAACCAAATTCAAGTTTATACTGATGTATTTATTGCAGGGAATAATTATCTTCCTATGAAATGCATTTCAGTTTCTACATGTTTCTTACAAAAAAATCTGATTTACCAAATTTTGAAAGCACATGAGAGGTTTTGATTTTAAAAGCCATAGAAATGTTCGAAGTTTGTTCCAGAGTTACAGATGTTGAGAGTGACATTCCGATTTTTAATGAATCTAGGAGATTACTGAAGTCAGACTGTTTTAGGAAAGGGGACTTCTCTCTTCTCTTTAAGGGTCTTCATGTAATTTTTTGAGATCTCTGCTGGAGTGGGATTTGAACTCAGATTTCCAAGATCAGAGGACTTAACACTCTGAAAAGTGGCACCAACTTTCTGTGGCCTTTTTGTTTCATCTTTTTTTAAATTAATTTCTTTATTTTCAGCATAACAGTATTCATTATTTTTTCACCACGTGGTTATTGTCAGTGTTTAGGTGTTGGAGAAACATTCTTGAAGCCATCTTTAATTGGAAAGCAGACCCCATTTGGGCTTTCTTAGGCTAGAAATGGGATTCCTGTAGGAAGGGGACTTTCAAAAGGTCTTCATCCAGGTGTCATGAGGTATAGAAACAGTTGGTTAATTTCCTTGCCATCCTAGTTACTGCTCTGTGATCTTCCTGGGTCTTTTTCTTGTAATTCTTTTTTGGTACTGCAAAGATTTCATACTTTCTGTCTTGCATATTGGTATTGATGACAGTAGAAAACTTGTTGGGTTTGGATGCTGAGGAGGAGGTAAGAATTTGGGATTTTAGAACAACCTTTTAATATCTTAAAAGGGGTGCGCCTGGGTGGCTCAGTGGGTTAAGCCACTGCCTTCGGCTCAGGTCACAATCTCACGGTCCTGGGATCGAGTCCCACATGGGGCTCTCTGCTCAGCAGGGGGCCTCCTTCCCTTCATCTCTCTCTGCCTGCCTCTCTGTCTACTTGTGAGCTCTCTCTGTGTCAAATTAATAAATAAATAATCTTTAAAAAAAATCTTAAAAGGGATACGTTAACCTGTTGGCTCGTGTAGAAGTTAGGTTTTATAGCTCTGAGCTTATTTCATATTTGTATTATGACATCACCCTCTCCAGTGGTCTAACCCGTGGTCATTTTGGAGTTTGTTCATCATTTTGGTCTTTATTGCCATAATCGACCAAGTCTAGGAAGGAAGTCAGAGTTTGATGAGTGGTAGGTCCAGTAGGACACAGAACTGTATTTACCCTTTGAGGATAGAACAGGTGTCACTGAATTGGGTGAGGAGAATAATAACTTCCTCAAAGAGCATTTATGGAATTTTTAGGAGGGGAAAGGTACTGGTCAAGATATTGGTGAGGGGTGGGGAAGGAGTTGATTAGAAAGGCACTAGGATGAGCAGAATCAAGTTTTACAGCCTCGGAGACAGGTATAAATAAGGTGCTGTCTGGGGGATGAGAGCAGTCTGGCTAGGGGAGTCAATTCGAATGCCTCCTTTTCCTTCCCATTTCTTCTGAAAAAAGGAATCAATTTCTACAAGATCCCCTGCCAACTTTTCATTGTTATTGCCAGGTGTACTTTATGTGTTGAATACTCCAGGTGGATTCATGGAAGGGATTCATAAGGTCTGCTCTGGAGCAGAATGGGAAGGAGGTCAGATGTGCCAGAGGAACATGTGAAGGGAAGCAGGAGGAAATACTGAACAGGATCCTCGGAGGTTCAGGGAGCAACAGAGATGTATATTGGGTGTGTCAGTCATGTGGAGGGTCTCTTTGGGTCTTGGATACACTCCTTTTTCTAACTGTGCCATCGCAGTCTGCCCCTGCCTGGTGATTATTGTGTAGTTTCATGGAGGTATGATTTCCCTCTTGTCGAAGTCACTCATGCTAAGTGCACGATTCATTGAATTTCAGTTGTTTTAAAGACTTGTGCAAGCATCACCACAAACCAGTTTGGGAAGATTTCCATCCTATCCTGTGGTTGGCTCCTGTTTGTTCTGTGATACAAATTAAGAGCCTGCTGAGAGAACTCTACCCTAAGCCTTTCAACATAGGAAATAAAGTGGTGTATATTGAAGATGGCTGTGGGTGGGGAGGAAAATCTGTCCCTTTCCTCTGTGATTAGAGGAGACGGATAAAGTAGGGTTTGCCAGTGTCATGAAGGATGATACCATCGGCTTTTAGGATGAGCTACCCCTGCAAATGAACAACTTTACGTAAGCCTTTTGTGAAGTGGACGTTCTTGAGTGTTGAGCAGAGTAACTTCTTAGACTCGGTTTTAGATTCGATGTACTTTGCTTCAGTCTTGCTGCTTCTCTAAATCCAATCATGTCTTTTTTGGAAGCAGAGATGGCCAAGCTACTGCTGCAGCAGGAGATGATTAGTGCCTCTTTGATCATAGTGCCGCATTTGAACCCTCAGCTACCGCTTATGTGACACTCACTAGAAAGTTGGTAAAATTTACTGTTGGGTAATTCCCATGGATTTAGAACTTTTATATTTTTCAGTGCCCAATTTTATTGGGATTCTAGGGTCAACTCGAGTTTATTTGCACACCATCTCCTTGAGAAGTTTGTAGAGCTTTTGCAGGGAGAAGTGAGGAATTTACTTTAGATGTGTCATAAAATTATGTCTTAAAAGGAAAAAAAGTTGGCACTCAGGATATTGCATGAAAAGTTGGTACACTGTTTTGTTTGTAAAACATTTCCTTTCTTCTGGAGCTCCCTCATTTTTTGAAGTTGTAAGTTTGGACATTTCTCTCCTCAAATTCAGGTAGCCTGACAACTCAATAGACCTTGGATAGTCATGAAGTACTTTAGAAGTTTTCGAGGTAAACATTCATCCTTAGCGAGACATGAAAGTTCGAATCTTGCCTCAAAAGTGCATCTCTCTGAGGTAATGAGTTTCAGATTGAAAAAAAAAAAAAAAGAACAACTCCCAGAAAACAGGGCTGGGGTGTAGCTAACCTGGAGTAGAGCAAGGCTTCTTCCCTGTGGTTTGTGGGTCATCCACCACAGTGGTTTTGCTCCTTAGGGCACATGGGTTTTACTGTAGTGTTTGTCTTTAATAAACCTTCTCCATGAAATACATGGAAAAACTACATGTCTTCTGAGCCATCTAATTTACCCAACCTTTTGGCTTCTAAGATCGCCCTTATCCCAAAACGGTGATAATTTTGTTTGTATTTGCTATTACATTGAACTTAGTGATTTATTGATACTGACTGGATCTTCTGTCTACTTGGTAACCTTCCAGTAAATTACCTGGGTAGTTGTTCTTATTTGACAAGTTTTTCTGGAGCATACCACGAAATGGGCTCTGGTGTCTAGTGGTGGAAAAACAGACAATGTCCTTGTTCTCATTGCATTTGGAATACTGTGGAGAAGAAGAGAAATTCAGCAAGTAAACAGAAAAGTGAAATAATTGTGGCCAGTGGCAAGTGTTTTGAGAAATCAGAGCAGAATGTGAAACTACACAGTGATGAGAAACTCGTTCTAGACAGTGTTAAGGTACACCTTTGCCTTTTGGGGCAGCGTGCACGCTCCTTTCTTTTGGGGGCAAGGGGTAGTTACTTCTGTAGGTCATTTCTGAAGACTCTGCCATTTAGCTCCTGGGGTTGGGGAGAATTAAAGGTGGAACCTTCGTGGACAGGCTAGTCAACCTTTCCTTAGTTGCCTGCCACATCCTGAGACCAGGCCAGCCAACTTGTCAGTGTATCCTGTCAGTTACTGGGATGGGAGGTTGGAGTGCATTCCTCATGTGGCATAGGTTTCTCCTGTGCTTCTGTCAATGCTGAAGAAATTCCAAGATTATTAAAAGCTCTTTTGGTAAACGGCAGCTACTTGAGGAAGTTGTCAGCACTAACTCAGTTCAGTAGAACTTCAGGTAATAGTGGATCCCTAAATATCGCCCTCAACCCGCAAGGACGACAAGAAGCCCCAGTTCAGATGTATCTTCTCTCTCTTTATTTCTGCAAGTCTACACACTTGTATACGCTTACCTGACCAGTCAGCGAGCAGGGTACAGGAAGGAGTGAATCAGGCTGCACACCTAAACGAACAACTTTGCTAGCAACCAATGCTGTTTGCTTCCTCTTTGGGCATTCTGCTTAGTCTCATGAGGCAATCCTAACCTGGCAACTAGCCAGGCGCCATATTTTAATGGCGGAGGCCGCCCTGGCCAGGGGCCTGCCTCTGACATCTCCCCTTTTTTCTATTATGGCAGGGATTGTGGCTGTCTTAGGTTGTCAGTGGCGGGGAATATCCTTACCCATCATCAGACGGCAGATATCAATGATCTGCATCCTGTCTTAGGTTGGTATATTTCCCCCACCAATCTTACCCGTCGTTGACTACCGATCCAGCATACTTAGCCACACTTGGTGGGATGTTCCAGCCTCGATGGCTAACAAGTCCTGCACCATGGCTTGCCATTGCCTATGTTGCTGTCGCCTCCAAATTTGCAGTTTCCTTACTAGCAGAATCAAGCCCATTACGAGGATTATCATCAGACAAATTACGCTAGCCGCTTGTTTCATAAAGGTTAACACATCTTGCAATGTTTTGATTATCTCTGGGAGGGTTGCCAGCTCATCTCTGGTGTTCTTTATCCTTGTTATGCCTAGTAGCAGGTGCTGAGTGTAGTTTTGGAATTCTGCGGACTGATTCCCCCGCAAGTATTGGGAGAGCTGTCAGGAGACATTCTGTAAGTCACTCATATTAGTATAGGCTATGGGAGTTACACAAATTGCCGGGAAGGGTGCTATACATCCCAGTCCCAATAGGGCCCCCAATATGTCCACTTGTTCTTGAACCAAATCCACTCTCTGGTTGACTATCGGGATTCCTGCTTACAGATGTGCATTGATCTGAGACTGTTTGAAGGACAGCCGCCGTTCCTTCTGCAGGGGTGTTCACAACTTCTGCAGTGGGTATAGTTGTAGCAAGTGAGACTGCTGCTGCCGTGGCAGCTGCTGTAGATATAGCCAGTGCTGTCACAAAGGCGGCTGTGATACCAAAATCTCTCTTCTTTCTGGATATCACCACCGGTAACTTGTCCTCTGAAATGGAAACTGGGATAGGAACATGGGTAGGGATACGTATAATCACAGCCAGCTTGAAGGCAGTTACATTCCAGCACTGGGAAAGATAGCAATTCTTAGTGCAATTAACGTATCATTCAGCTCGCTAGCATTTGTTACGAGGAAAAGGAACGGTGGCGGTGGCGAGGCGCATATGGGAGTGGGCTGATAAGTAATATTATTGGGACAAGACACATTAACTGTTGCCTCAAAGGTACTAGAGTCATTTTGTTTATAAAACAGTTGAGGAATTTGCCATTTAACATGGACACTGCTGAGATATCAGTACATGCTCCTAGCAAGTTACAGACCTGCCATGCATCAAAGGGAGAGGAGGGAATATGAGAGAAGAGATAGTCACTGGTAAAGGATATGGCCATGCTTTAACCACTGCCCACAGCTCTCTGGCTTGAGTCAGCCACAGGAGGTGTAGCATCCCCAGAGTTATCATCAGCATCTTCAGCATCATGACTGGTGTTCGGAGGCAAGGCTGCACGCACCAGCCACTCTGGAATCCAAATTGGAGCCTCCTTTTCCTGTGGAAAAACACATACAGACCCCCTACTCCATACTAACACTGGATGTGCTCCATTGCACTTTCCTGTGAGGATGTCCTTCCAAAGTACTAAAGGCTTAGGGGGAGCAGCAGCATCACTTCCATGTCTGTCTGCAGCTGATTTACCCGTTTGGTCCATCATTGAAAAATTCAAAATAAAGAGAATGGCGTTGAGCTTATCTTTAGGGGACCTGAAGGTGTCCCCTATTCCCCCTTTTTGTTTATAAAGCGCATTTTTTATTGTAAGATGTGCACACTCCACAAAACTCTGTCCTTGTGGGTTATAGGGTATTCCATGTATCAAGTGAAGTCAAGTTGTTGTAGGAAGGCTTTAAAGGGTTGTGAGGTGTAGGCTGGGCCATTGTCTGTCTTTAACTGGCCTGGCTTTCCCCATGCCACGAAAGCCTGTAGGCAATGGGCGATAACATCTCTGGATTTTTCCCCCGTATGCACTGAGGTGAAAATTATTCCAGAGCAGGTATCTACAGAGACATGAACATATCTTAACTTTCCAAATTCTTAAACATGTGTGACATCCATTTGCCATATATGATTAGGTAACAAACCCTTAGGATTAACCCCCAAGGACTGGTGCAGGTAGTAAGGTTACGCAATTTCTGCAGGAGACTACTATGTCCCATGCCTGTGCTTTTGTTATGTTAAATTTGAGGCAAAGAGTTAAAGCATTCACATGGAACAGCTTATGATAATGTCTCACCTATTGCACTGGGTCCTCAATGGCAAAGACAAATTCTCCTCTGGTTAAGGAGTCTGCTAACCGATTAATTTTTGTCAGGGGGCCTGGTAAGGTTGTATGAGCTCATATGTGGCCAATATAAAATGGAGCCTTCCTGTCCCAAACTAATGTTTGGATTTCTTGTAATGCCTCAGAGATAGTAGAACTGACATTATTAGAACCCACATTTTCAATGATAGAGACAGCTTGCACCACATATCTTCTATCTGATAAAAGGTTGAAGGGTTCTTGATGAAACATTTGAAATGCTTTTATCACTGTGAGCAGCTCGGTTTCTTGGGGAGAGGAGCTTTGAAATACGAAGGTCCAACTCTCTTCTGTGGTAACTATAGGTCCTACTCCTTGCTTAGATCCATCAGTGAATATAAGCCTTACATTACTGAGGTGTTTATGGTGAGTGATCCTAGGGTATGTGATTGGATTGGATAAACTGAACTGTATCCATGGATGTGATGGGTAGTGGCTATCAAATTGAGTGCACGTTATAGTTATCAAAATGGCTCAGTCATCATCACAGGCTGCTAGGCACTTTATTTGTTCCTGCGTATATGGTGATATTATAGTATCTGTTTGTTTACCAAATGCTGCTATACTATGTTTAATCCCTTTAAGTATAATTTGTGCAATGGCACTTGGGTACCAGGGCAAGACCTTCTCTGGAGAGTAGGTCAAACTAACCCATGATATGGGGCCAGATTGCCAAAAAACTGCAGTGGGGGCTTGTTTTTCGGCAAGGACACAAAATAGCAAAGGTTTGGAGTAGTCATTTCTGTCTATCTGAGCAGCTTCTAGCCTTTTCTGGATCAGACTGATGGCTTCTTTTGCCCCCTCAGTCAACTGACGAGGAGAGATGAGGTTAGGGTCTCCTTTAAGTGTCTCAAATAAGGGTGACAATTCCTGATCAGTGAGTTTTAGATAGGGCCTCATCCAATTAATATCTCTTAACAATTTTTGAAAATCATTTAACGTGTTTAGGTGATCCGTCCGCAGGGTTATCTTTAAAGGTCTGACTTTAGTATTCTCTAACCTAGTTCCCAAATACTCTTTAATGGGCGTCATTTGGACCTCTTCTGGTGCTATGTGTAATCCGAATTTCTCAAAATGTTTGAAAAGAAAGGAAAGGGCCTTCTCAATATATTGTTCTTTTTTATGGCACAGCAAAATATCATCCATATAATGATACACAATGAGCGGGGGGAATTGTGTTCTAACCTCCTTCAGGGCTTGGTCCACATATAATTGGCACATTGTAGGGCTGTTGGCCATGCCCTGAGGCAATACCACCCACTCATAATGTTGATCCAGACAAGAATGATTAATGGTAGGTACTGTGAAAGCGAAACATTGGGTGTCCTCGGGGAGCAATGGGATGGAAAAGAAACAGTCTTTAATATCTATTACCACAGAGGGCCAACCAGAGGGCAGGGCTGAGACTAAAGGCAGCCCCCAGCTGTACTGCTCCCATGGCCACCAACTTTTCATTAACTGCTCATAAGTCATGTAACAATCGCTATTTCCCCGACTTGTTCTTAAAATAGGCATATTCCATGGTGATGTGGAGGGCCGAATATGCCCGGCAGCATGTTGCTCTTTTACTAACGTGTGGGCAGCTTCACATTTTTCTTTAGGCAGGGGCCACTGAGGAACCCACATGGGTTTACTGTTTTTCCATTGAATTTTTAGAGGTTCAGTGGCCCCTAAGAAAAACCCAGCCCTGGCCCACCTATTCTTTGAGAGAAGTAATTAGTCAAGGGAATAGGTTCAGGGGTGCCCTGCAGCTGTTTTCCTAGGCCTCCCGTTCCAGGATAACCAGACTTAGTCATTAAGGCTTGAGCTTCCTCAATATAGAATAATTCTGGAGTCAACTTCAGGTTCATTTGGGCCAAGACATCCCGTCCCCACAATGAAATGGGAATCTTAAGGACACATGGCTGCACAAGTCCATGGTGGCCTTCATCATCCTTCCATGGCAGTGTAGCTGCACTTCACATGGGGCTATGAGCAATCCCTAATCCTCGAAGTGTTTGATCAGCCTTTTGCACAGGCCAATCCTTAGACCAATCAGCTTCATTGATGATACTGCAATCTGCTCCAGTGTTCAATAAGCCCATGAATTTCTTGTCTCTTACCCAAAAAGAGTAAAAGGGTCTATTTTCCATGCCTAGCGTGACGCATGCTAGAGGAACTCCAGATGAACAGAACCCCTTCTGTCCCCGCGTAACCTCATGGCTTCCAAAAAGCTTGTGACAACTAGGCAATACCAGTATTTGAGCTATCTTATCACCTGGACTAATAGCTGTAATTCCACGTGGGGAGAATACCAGGATTTTCACCGTTCCATTATAATCAGCATCTATAACACCGGGGTGAACAAGGAGTTCTGATAACGCCATCGAGCTCCGTCCTAGCAAGAGGCCCACAGTGTCCTCAGGTAATGGACCCTTAAAATCTGATTCGACTACCTGGGTCCCCATCTCTGGAGTCAGTATGAGTCTGGTGGTGGCACGGATGCCAATCCTGCACTCCCTGTTGTGGCTCGCCTTGGATCGTTGGCGGATAATGCGAGCGAGCCACCTGTTGGAGCACCCCATACATTTGAGGGCCCTGGGGTGTGGGGCCCCCCTTCCCATTTTTTGACCCTCTTGGAGGCAGAGAGTTTCTTTGTATATCCCTTATTGAGCGGCATTCATATGCCCAGTGGGCACCCTTCCCACATCTTGGGCACATACCTGGTTTTTTAGGCTCTTGATAGGACACCTTTCTCTCAGGGCACTCACGCTTAAGGTGTCCTGGCTCCTTGCAGTAATAGCAAACTCCAGGAGTACCCCTATGTTTATATTGTTGAGCTCCCTGAAATCCTTGTAAACCTTGAGTGATAGCTGCAGCCATAACCTGCCCTTGAATAACACTGTCGTTGATATCCCTGCAAACTTTAATATATGTACTCAAGTCTTTGCTTTTCCAAGGTCTGATGGCTTCTTTACACCATTTATTAGCTTGCTCATAAGCCAGCTGTTTTATCAATGGCATGGCTGCCTCTACCTCCCCAAATATTCGACCAGCTGTTTGCATCAGCCTCGCTACCAAATCAGCATATGCTTCATTTGGTCCTTGTATTACCTTAGACAGCTGACCCTGTAAATCCCCACTGCCTTGAATTGTCTTCCATGCTTTAGTGGCCACCGCGGCTATTTACAGATACACCGCAGGGTTGTATTGTATTTGGGCCTGCTTTCCCATGTACGGTCCTATTCCCATTAACATTTCTAAGGCCCACTGAGGATTTCCAGCCGCTGCATTACGGCGGGCAGTGTCCTCTGAGTATTCTTGCCAGGCTGTTTTCCATACTAGATATTGCCTTCCCGACAAGGTTGTGCAGGCTAGGTTACCCCAGTCTTCAGGGACTAAGTTCATTCCTGATATGGTCTCCAGCAAAGATACCGTAAAGACTGCCTGAGGGCCATACTGCATGACTGCTTCCTTTAATTGCTTAACTAGTTTACAATCAAGAGGCTGATGATACCGCTGGTTGTTTTGCTCGTCTAAAACTGGAAAGGCAGAGGCCAGGTCATGATCTCTCCAGCTCGAAACCCTGCCACTACCACATGTGGTGCAGCAGTACAAGCTCCTTGGCACACCATAGGATTATACAGCGGAGGGGCACTAGGTGTCGCTGGAGTCGATAGTTTCAACTGTTCAAAGTTGCAATGCATTTTTCGGCCTAACTCCTCCCCTGACATTTCTTCTTCCTCTTCACTAGAACTACCCCCCTCTGAGGCACGAGAAGACCAATCCTCTTTCACTTCCTCCAATGCCAATGCTCCCTCTTGTAGAGCTGATTCATATTTGGGTTTAGGCCCCACCAGTCATCCCCGGACTAAGGTCCATATTGCCAGGGACCCAGGTGGCAAAGGCGTTTTATTGTCCTGTTTCTTCAAATCCTCCCCTAAGTGGTCCCATTGAGGTATGTTTAGCAAGCCTTCATCTAGGAACCATGGAGCCGCCTTTTCCACTGTATTCAAAAAGGCCCGAGCAGTTTTTGCTTTTAGTGAAGTTCCATTGGCTTTCAGCAGGTCTTTTAAAGACTCTTCCAACCGCACTTTAGATACTTCAGATCCCATTATGAACACACAGACAACAGACGTGGACGATAAAGACAGTAACTAACACATCAACTTTTTACACGCATATACTTCAGTCGACATTTACTTCCCACTTTACCGTGGAATTCCCACTTTTGAACGTGGCCTTTACTCCCTGCTTTACCGCGGAATTCCCACTTTTGAACGTGGCTAATGTCCCCGCTTACCTGCGGAACTTTACTCCCCGCTTTCCTGCGAATAACCTTGCAAGATTTTTTTATTTAGTTCCCGGGTGCCGGCGCCATTTATCGCCCTCGACCCGCAAGGATGACAAGAAGCCCCAGTTCAGATGTATCTTCTCTCTCTTTATTTCCGCAAGTCTACACACTTATATACGCTTACCTGACCAATCAGCGAGCAGGGTACAGGAGGGAGCGAATCAGGCTGCACACCTAAAAGAACAACTTTCCTAGCAACCAATGCTGTTTACTTCCTCTTTGGGCATTCCGCTTAGTCTCATGAGGCAATCCTAACCTGGCAACTAGCCAGGCGCCATCCTTTAATGGCGGAGGCCGCCCTGGTCGGGGGCCTGCCTCCGACACCTAAATGACGTGTGCTGCAGTACTTTGGCTCTCACTTTCTCTTTGGCTCTTTCAGGAGGGCCGTTTTGTGGGTGGCGTCTTCGCCCCCATGTTTCCATCCTTCCTTTTTCGGTAAGGAGGGTTTTGTTCTTGTTATTGTTTTTTTGTTTCTTTTAAAGGTTTATTTATCCTTTTAAGGATATTTATTTATTTGAGAGTCTCCATCGGGGGCATGGGGAGGGTAGAGGGAGAGAGTAAGAATGTCAGGTACACTCTGCACTGAGCCAGGAGCCAGACTGAAGGCTCCATCCCAGGACCCTGAGATCATGAAGTGAGCCAGAGTCGGGAGGGGGATGCTTAACCCTCTGAGCCCTGAAAATGGGCTGAGAATATGTAGTAGAACACTGCTGACTGTACTGTTTGTCACTTGACTCATTCAGAAAATTACACAATTCCTCAAAATAACATGCCATGCCATCATTAAAATCAGTAGTCCCAGGCAGGAGAGAGATTGTGAATGACTGCTCCCCACACAGGGCACTGGTGTCTGGACAGGGTCTGATGGAGCACGTGTAATTAAGCCTTTGGTCTCTGTGTTGTCACGTGTGGATTTAGCTTTCCAGGGTATGCATTGCTGTCTTTATTTTGTCAGCACACTTCTCTCCTGCCTCAGGAGCCTGGGAAGGGGCTTCGGCCTGGGGTATGGGCAAGAGGCCAGGACTTTAGGAGAGGCTGCTCCAAAGCTCCTGGTGGCAGAAGAGCAGAAGGGAGCAGGGGAACTGGTGCCAAAAGAAAGAGGCCCGCTGGCTCCCAGGGCACTCCAAGCCTGGAGGCATAGCAAGCAGCACTGGCAGTTGCAAGACTCAGTGTGGGGAACTGCCTACCTGGGAACGGCTTCGGGACTGGGTCCCCACTACAGCCCCTTAAGGCAGACTTGCAGGGCCTGGAGCCCATCGCCACTTGCTGGAATCACACGCTCCACCTCGCTGGGCCAGTAGGTCACCAAGAGGCCCGCACGCCCCCAAGGAGCACACACTCCATGACATGCACTCAGTAGAGGCAGCGCAGGTGGGAGCTGGTCTCAGGAGACTGGCAGCTGTGGAGGCTCAAGGGGCGACGGGGGAGGCAGTGGTGGCACTGAAGGGTGCTCAAGGCCCAGTGGCCTAGGTAGGGCTGAGGTCCTGGGCTGTGAAGGGAGAGGGGCAGACCATGAGGACTCCACCTATGGCGTTACTCCTCCAAGCAGTGCTGGTTTCGGCTTTTGGGGGGTGGGTGGGGGTACAGCCCATCCTTGACCATGGGCCACAAGAAGAGCCTGACTAGGTACCTGCATGGAGCAGAGGGAGTGGAATGGGAGGAAGGGATGGGGGCAGGCAGGGACTGGCACTGGCTGGACTCTGGGGTCACCCGGGGTGGGGGGAGGCAGGCATTGCTAAGATGGAGTTCCCGGGGCTGGAGGATATCCTGGCGCTGGGGATGTATCTCTCCCGCTAGGGATCGGGATTGGGGCTGTTCCCACTGCTGCAGCCCTGGGGGCTCATTCTCAGGGGCCCTCTGTGAATGGGGGGCTCAGTCAGTTATGCATCTGCCTTTAACTGGCATCCTGATCTCAGGGTCCTGAGACTGAGCCCTGCTCAGAGAGGAGGCTGCCTCTCCCTCTCCCTCTGCGTCTGCCCACGACTTTTGCTCACTGTCTCTCAAATAATAAAATCTTTTGAAGAAAGTAAATATAAAAGTTTATTTAGCATAATGTTGAGAAAAACAAGTTCAATCTTTAAGAAAAAATGATGATAGTGATAGGTATAAGTATCAGTTTAAACTAGCTTTGTATGACGGATCTCGATGAATCTTTGCATCCATGCCCTGAGGAATGAATCCATGCTGTCCCCACATCACAGAGAAGGACACAGAGGTTTGGAGAGGTTAAGTAATTATCCAGGCAAAGAGTAGAAATTGGAAGAATGGAAACTGGTCCTGTTCTCTTCCAGAGGCTCAACTGGCAACTTGTTTTTTCCATTTCCTTAATAAACATAGACTTTTTAGACTACGAACCAGTGCTATATTCTGTCCCTCCAGGATTCTCCCCAGGCCCCATCAGAGAGGGCTCTGGGGCCAGATTCTCCCTCCCTGTTCCAGGGGCCCCGGATGACTCCTTCTGTCTGCTCAGAAAGAAGGACACAGAGCTCTGGGGAGGGACCCTTCCTTGGCCGCGGGTGTCCACCTCTGCTTGGCTTTCCCATGCCCTTCTGGAAGGTGAAGTCAGAGTCACAGGTTGAGAGGTGGCTGGGGAAGGAGGAGGAGGCCAAGGGCATCCCAGCCTGGTGATTCCACTTACCTGCCAGACCATTCTTCCCAGGTCCATCCAGCATCCCATTGATCTGCTGCAACTTCTGCTGCTGGTGCTGCTGGTGCTTCCAGATCCCTCCAGCACCAGCAGGAGTGTAGGAGGGATCTGCCCTGTGGGGACCCAGGAATCTTGTAAGATGCATCCAGCCCTTTCCACAGGTGCCCAATCCCCCATTCCTTTCAGGGTGCCCCGGAGCTCAGTTGCCCAGTCCTGTATAATCCCTCACTTGATCACCTTTCCCACAGTCCAGGAATCTCTCAGTCTTGCCAGGGGCCCAGAGCTCACCCCACAGTTCATGGGGTCTTCCTGCCATCTGGTGCTGGAATGCTGATGTCGGCAAAAGGCAGGGCATATCACAGGCCGGAAACAGGAGGGACCTGTGGTTGTCACCTGGGCTGCCATTAACAGGGGTGAGACATGAGGCACTGGATCTCCAGAGACACTGAGCCCCTGGCGGTGATGATGTCAATGTCTGCGTGTTCTCAACATGTGACTTCTTCTTGTCCTCCACACATTTATGGACATGGGCATGGACACTCCCGGTTCAGTGAAGGAAATGAGCACCAGGCCAAACAGAAGGTAAGCAGGACAGCTGGATCTCAAACTCTAGGCACCCGGATTGTCTCCAGGGGCCACAAAGGGTTTCATAGATGGGAGACTGACACTGGCTTTGGGGACCCCTCCTCAACTCCATGACTGATCTCACCTATTTGAGGCCCCCAAACTCTATTCCCTGCTTCTTTCCCTGCTCCCGATTCCAGTTCTAATCAAGGTGCCTCTGGCCATCTTCCATGGAAGTCCCTGGCCCCCTTACAGGTTGGGCCTCTCTCCTGTTCCCTTTTGGGATAGTCTGACTCCACCCCTTCCATAGCTGGTCTCCTTCTACAACCAGAGCAGCCCAACTCTGGGGTTCTTGAGGTGGACAGCGGCATCTAAGCAGAATTGAATACTTTGTTTTGTTATCCTTGTTTTGTTGTTGGCTTATTTTTTATGGTTTCTGTATGTGTATGTTTAGGATATTGTTGTAACTGAGGGTGGCAGGAGTGGAAGTGGGTGCGAAGGATGGGGTGGCTGGGGAATGGGCATTGGAGAGGTATGTGCTTTGGTGAGTGCTTGAACTGTGTGCGACTGATGAATCACAGACTACCCCTGAAACAAAAACTACATTATATGTTAATTAAAAAAACAAGCTGTTGTTCTATTTAAGCAGTACTAGAGTGGTTCCTGTTTACAAGAAATTTACACAATAATAAAGTGGTGGTTTGTAGAGCACTGAAAATCAGCTGTCTTGGGCCAGAAAGAGTTGAGGAAACATTTGAGAGTCCTAGGGAGACACAGTTTAGGAAGTTCAGCTCAGGACAGGCCCCAGGAGAGAGGATAACAAGGGGTTTGTCTAGTATCCTGGGTCCCTGGCCCTGCCCACTGCTTGGCTGTCCCCACCCAGCACAGATGGAGCTGCCAGCTCTCTGGGTGTTATCCTAGATCCGCCAGGGGAGAAGCTGGTGAAAGTCTTTTAAAATGCTCTCATTCCTGGAGGTCCCAGAAGATGACATGAGAGTCTGATTGGACTGTTTCCCTGTAAAGTTTCCTCATGTAAAGCCGAAGCTAGTGCGTAGGAGGGTCACAAAGAGAAGTGACAGATCTACTCTGTCAGAGGTGTTCCAATGTCTCAGCCAATTTGGGATGATTTTGAGATCATGAAGTCTTCTCAGACTAATACCGGAGGATATTCCAGCCCAGAAGACATATTTGATTTCAATTGTATCATCCTCGTATCATTCAGTTCCAGTGTTGCTCTTTTCCTTTTCTATTTCTTTTTTATTTACGATTTTATTTACTTATTTGACACACAGAGAGAGATCACAAGTTGGCAGAGAGGCAGGCAGAGAGTGAGGGGAAAGCAGGCTCCCTCCTGAGCACAGAGCCCGATGTGGGGCTTGATCATAGAACCTGATCATGACCTGAGCCACCAGGAGCCCCTCTTTTTTCTATTTTTTACTCCTGTTCCCATGATAGAGGTACTTCTCAATTTCTAAACGTATGGGAATTTCTAGTTCACTTTTTATCAGTGATTTCTAGCACATTATATTACCACAAGATGCTCTGTAGTTGCCTGAATTGATGCATCTGAAACAAAATTGAAATTTCCCTTATGGCTAAAGTAAATTGGGCGTATTTTTGTAATGGTCTCCTATGTGCCTAAAATCAGTGGATGTGGATGTGGACAGATGTATGGAGACAGCTATGGGATTCAGATGGTTTGCCATTAAGATTTACATCTTGTGGATGTTCTGTCTGTGTTGAGTTGCTGAGAGAGGCTCGAACCTCCTACTCTGGTTGTGTACTTGCTTGTTGTTGCAGTTTGGTTCTCCTTTGCTTTCTACATTGTTCAGCCAGTGGCTCTCAGACGGGAGTTTGGAAGGGAAGGAGAGAGCGCCCAGAAGAGGGAACAGGGACCTGGGTTGGAGGAAGTAAACAAGAAGAATGGCTAAAGATCCAGAGAGGATCTGTTGTTGCAATGGCGTGTGTTGGGGTATCAGGTGGGAAGGGGCTTTGTACCAATGAGGTCACGTGTGGCATCCATGTTGAGCTACTAGGGGCAAAGGCAGGGGATTGGTGGAGAGATTAGAATGTTTCTCAGTTGCTAAGGAAACGTTCAAACCCGGCAAGGCTTGGTGGAGAATGGATTCTCCACACCAACTGCTCCTGAGAGTTCACTTTACCTGCTAATGTGTCCTGCTGACCTTGTCCTTTACTAACCTGCTGACCTCCTAACTTTTCTGAACCGTGCTACTTCCCCTTGAGTACTTAATCTGACCCTGACACCGCCTGACACTGTCCCTGACCCCTCCCCTGACCAACATTTTCCCCATCCTACCCTCTATTTCTTCCCTATTCCCCTCCCTAATTACCACCCTGCCCCTCCCCACCCCTTCCGAACACCCCCACCCCACCCTCCCCTGCCCCCCAACCATCTCCACTTCCTCACTGGGCCCACAGTGCCCCTTAAAAGGACGAGGACATGATGGTGCAAAGGCTACTCTTCTGGCTTGTCTTGCTCCAGGATCCCAGTTCCCCAAACCCAAATGTGAGTAAATTTGACACTTCACTAATGTCTTCCTTCTTCTCCTTCTTCTTTTCCTTCTT